>NW_015151372.1:61633-122559 GCF_000732505.1 Cyprinodon variegatus | reverse complement strand
GAAGGAAGGAAGGAAGGAAGGAAGGAAGGAAGGAAGGAAGGAAGGAAGGAAGGAAGGAAGGAAGGAAGGAAGGAAAGAAAGAATATAATAGTGTTAAATAATGTTTGAAATAATGTTTATTTTCATTTAACTTCTGGAACAGTTTAAGTTATTAAAAGAGGCAAGGAAGGAATCTAAAAAGGACAAAAATCCCCTGAACTTAAAGATTATTAATAATAATTCTGATTATTTATTCGTTTTTTGTTTTGTTTTGTTTTTTTAAGGAAAATAGAGAGAGAGAGCCGGTAGTGCCTGCAGTGAGGATGGCTGCAGAGCTCAGGCAGGAGGTACGGAGGCCAGGCTGTCCAGTGACCATTGGCCATGCTGTTGTGTTTGTGTGTGCTGAGGCGTGTGTGCACGCCAGGGATAGAAGAAAGGCTTAGGCGACATTTTGGCTCTGCTGGAGCTGCTGCTGGGCTGGGCACTGGCCTGGTAGCACGAAGCAGGCAGCGTGTATATGTGTGAGCATGTTTATTGCATTATGCTGTGGCATGCTTAACAGGATTAGAGGTGACCTAGTGAGGTCCAGTTGGTACCGGGACCGCCGCACAGCGGCATGCATGCGCGTTTGTCTGTGTGTGTGGCTTGTATAATAGGATTAACCATTACCTGGTGCGGTACAGTTGGTGTGCTGCTCTGAACTGGACTGGGCTGAGCTGGGCAGGGGCTGGGCAGAGGGGGTGCTGTGTGCCCGTGAGTGTGTGTGTGAGAGTGTGGTGGCATGTATAATAGGATTAGGTGTTACCTGGTGAGGTGCAGTTGGTGCTGGGCATTTGCCAGCTGTTCTTCTAGGCTCAGGGCTTTGGTCTGCCATTGGCTTCCAACCCTTTGGGCCGCATCCAGACGCTGTCGACAGCAAACCAGCTCTGAGCTCAGACTTTCCACTTCCTGTCCCACAGAGAGGGAAGGAGAGGAGTTAGCGAGGCCAGGGAATCATTTACAACACCAGTCTTCTACCATCGCACATTTATAACACTAGACCATGATTACAAGGTAGTAAACATGATTACTGCTTGATAAGCAAAGAAAAAAAAACTATTTTCTAAATGAAGCTAAGAAATAAACCAACATTTTCTTATCTATAAGAACAGCTAAATAAAGTACAGATCTAGTAAAAAGTTTAATACTATAATCAATTGTAGAGATTGAAATATATTGCTCTAATCTACTAAAGCAGTAGCCTCAAACTCAAATTCTTGCAGAACATTGTCTTGAAACTTTTTCATGTGTCCCTTTTGCCCTACACACCTGAATAAATATGCTTAGCTACCTTACTAGCATCCAGTAAAGTTCTGCAGAGTTCTGCTAATCATATTGGTGTCGGGTGTGTTGAAGCAAAGACACATCGAAATTTTGCAAAAACCCAACCCCTCAAGGACTGAACCTTCAAACCTCTGTACTAAAAACTGGCTTGTATAAAAACCTATGCAAAACTGATCCACTAACCAGGTGCAGACTATGTTTGCATCTGTGACGTCAGCTTAACCCTTTATAGGCCACTCAGAGAAATATTTTGGACATCAGCATTTCGAGCCAATAGTGTTATAGGAATCCTGTACAAGACATTATAACTTTTGTAACATTGAAAATATGTATATGTTGATATCAAAAGTATATCTCATGAAACAGCCACTTGCCCTAATATATTAAGAAAAAGAACAAAAGTGCTTCATTAAGAAATTAACGAAAAACACTCCCAGAGTGAAAGAAACAGATTTTTTGTTACAGCATAACCTTAGAGTATTAAGAGTAGTACTTTTTTGACTTAGCTTATTGAGTTTTTAACTTTACTTTTTAACATTTCATTTAGCTTTTTTACTTTTTTCAACATAATTTACAGTAGGTAATATAAATCAAGGGGTCATCTAATTTGTCAAATGCCAGAACTACATGAACAGCCACATAGTAATAGATATAAATCTTGAGTTTCTAGACCTCACTGAGGGATGGGGGGGATTCCATTTGTATGGGGTATGCAAGTGATCAAAAATGGTAAGTTGCCCTATAAAGGGCTAATAGTATAACATATTCTCACCATAAGAAAATGCTAAATACTGGGAAGTGGTTTTACAAATGGAATAAAATACCACCTGCGCTGTGATTCATCAAACCTGAAACAAGTGGAAGCAGTTTCTGTGTCTATATTAAGACCACTTAAAGGCAGGCGCTAACTGACATGCAGATATATCTGCAACCATTGTGACAAGAAGGAAGCATAGGCGCAATGACAGACGGCAACATATTTGGACTTTCAGCAATGAAAAGAGACGTCGTCTTTCAAGTAATACTATTTTTGAGGGAAAACTCCTAGCTGTGTTGCTTTTCTGTCCATTTGTTAAACATATTTCAGGGTCAGAACGAATAAAATGCTGTAAATGAACGGAGATCAAAAAAGGAAAACAAGCAGGTACAGAAAAGTTTGACAACACACTTAAACCAATACGGTTGCAGTTAACAGTTTATATTAAAAAAAAAAAAAATGTCAAAGCAAGCTCTAAACAACTCGGGTTTTACCTTTGATTTGAAGCAACTTAGAGACTCTGCACTTTTACAGTTTTCTGGAAGCTTGTTTCCAATAAGTGGAGCAAAAGAAGTAAAGGATTTGAGGCAGAAAACTTGAGAGGTTTGTGTGTTTTATCCACTGACAACAAGTCTGGGTTTTTTTGTAACTTGTGGCTTACAACCGGTCTGTCTTTTGAGAAGGATTTTTTTTTTTTTTTTGACAAACTGCAGCACTGATGAACATGAAGGTGCTCTTTAAAAAAAAAAAGATAAAAGTTTTGTCTTCTGTTTTTGAACCTGTTGAAACATTTCTTAAAGATTTATTTTGGGAAAATCAAAAAAATTTTTTGCTCACTTTTCTTTTATAAAATATGCAATCGTTATAAGTAAAAAAAACAATACATAAATTCTTAATGTAATAAACAAATGTTTTTTTTTTGTTTTTGTTTTTTTATTCTGAGGTGTCTGAAATAATGATGTGCTGAAATTAAATTGCTTTCAGGAATTTTAAAAAAAAGGACCTTGGTTGGTTGCAACAGTTGGAATGATTCACGTCCCATGAAACAGAGAAGGTCCTTTGCCTTCTCCTCTGCCTTCTTCTCCACATAGGGATTATACCTACCATCTGTGTGCTGTACTGTTGCAAACCGAGTCTTTATGACAGAAATCCACTCTGCTCTCCTAAACTTTACAAAGCACAAACAAAATCCCCATTTAAAGAGGGCAGTCAGTACCAGTTCTGTACCGGCCATCCGTTGTAGCTAACCTGCAACATGCCACATAATGGAGCATACTTTATCTCTCCTCCTTTAAATATATAATTTAGAATTCGAAATTTATTTTTAAATGATATTTTTTCTGAATTCCTTTTATTTCATGGTATATTTATAATGTATTCGATTAATAAATAAATGCATTTCTAGACAAAGTTTATTTAAATTATCATTTTAAATTTGTTATTAATTATTTGGGACATTTAATTACTCAGTTGTATATTTTATAATATCATCACATATTTAAATCTAAATTAGATAAATAAGTCAAATTATTTAAAATAACTTTTTTAATTGATTTGAATATAACTCCGATTCCTCCATATGCCTCAAGGATCACTTCAAAAATAATAGTAAAAACCAATGTCCTGACCACCCAACAGATAATGAAAAGCAAAAATTAAGTCTCACAGGAAATCTTGTGCTTCATAAAATAAACAGATTCGTAGCCCAGAAATATTGTCCAGAAGACAGTATTTTATACTCCTCTGTGTAGAAGATAAGTAACAAAAGGTCTCCGTTAAAGAAGCTGCCTGTGTTTTTTAATGTAACACTGTATGAAAGGAAAATGTCTTGAATCAAGGGTTGGTTAAGGCGGTAGTTCCCAAACATTTATCTCCCCCCTCCTTTACTTTAGAAGATTTTTTTCTCATAACTTTTCAACAAGAAAAGTCAACAGCAGTAGATCAAATATTGCAGTAAAACAAAACACATTTAAAGCGTAATTACTTTAAGTGTAACTGTTTGTTTTACTGTGTGACATTAAAATACACAGACATTGCCATCGTAGAGGTCTGAGAACTAATGGGTTAGCGATTCCCAAGACTTGGACTGCAGGTAGAATTATTGCTTCAGTAGCCATTAAACACCTGAGACAAGCTGAAGGCCAGTGATTAGGCAGCATGGGCTTCCCTTGCACCATTTTTCAATCTATAGGCTGAAATAGCAGAAATATTACAATCATAGGTTGAACTGATAATTTATGTTAATCAGTTGCAAAAATAAAAAAAAATAAAATCAGCAGCTGAATGAAGACTAACCTGTGCAGCTTTTTCCAACTCTCGGCTTGTCTTGGCCTTTAGCTCTCTGAGCTCTCTCTCAGCCTCCTCTTTTTTCAGGCTGGCATTGCTGAGCTGATATCGCAGATCTATGGATACCTAAAGAAGAGCACAATGCATTAAAAAAAAAAAGCAGGTCAACATAGCAAATTATTCATAATTAGCTAGGTTTTAAGTGACTTGCAAACACCCCTGCTTTGATATACTTTAAAAGGATCACAAAATGTTTAACTTCCCTTATTGATGCATGTATGTTTTTTTTTTTTTTTACTTTTTATCTCCTTCTTGAAAGTCAAATGCCACATTAAACGAAACACCTCGAAACTGAAAACAATTAAATTCTTTATTCTATTTGGAATACAAATAAAATGCCAAAACTGATGTTCTGCTGCCATCTGCTGGAAAAACAGGGTCATTACAAATCTCCAATGTTTAAATAGCCTGCCTCAGTCTACAGCTTTAAGAATGGGACAAGCAGAAAAAGGGGAAGTAGGTCTTATATTTCAACCTCACTGCTGTGTCATGTTAAAGCTAAAGATGTCCGACCAGGATCTATGCTTGACATCAAGTCGAGGTATTATAAAAGCTGCAGTAAAGTGTAAACAGTTGCACCTTTGTGTTGTCTTGTTCCCAGTTGGATAGTTTGCTGAGAGCGTCCTCCAGCTGATTGGTCAGAGAGTTCTTGTCCCGGTGAGCTCGCTCTAGCTGCCCTTCCAGCTCAGCGACACGCTGAGAAAGGCCGGATGCCTGGAAAACAGACATTTACTTTGAAAGGCATCTTATGAGGAAATACATGCAATTAGCTTTATTTGACTTTATTACTTCAGTCACATTTAAAAAGATATCACTATGCCCTCAATCTTTGGCAATTGTACACATTTAAAATCTATAGATTTTCTAAGTGGATGGCCATGATTCCTTAGGGGTTTTTAGTCATGATGTAGTCCTCCAGATTTTTAGATCATGGCTTGAACAGAGATCTGTGAGATGTTCAAAAAGAGAATAATGTTGTTTTTGAACTTTCTCTCTAACCTGTCTGTTGCATCCTTATTGCTGCTTGTACATCAATGCTCTCTAAATAACACCTAAGGCCTCCTACAAACAGCTGCACCAATACAGCAATTAAGTCACACACAGCAGGTCTAAGCCCTGAAAGTTACGACTCAAAGCTCATTTAAAAATCCAATTAATAAGACTAATACACTGAACATTTTAAGGTTTGGATTTCTGAAATTTTTTAAAAGCAAATTATTTTCCTTCCTACCTTCTTTATAAATATTTACTGTATAAAACCCCAGTCAAACGCGCTGACTTGCTGGGTTTCATCACGTTAGGTGAGATTTACCATTTGTGCCAGCTCTTCCTTTTGTTTGCGCGCCTCCGCCCGGCCCTCCTCTCTGGCCTCTGTCATCTTGGCCTGCAGCACATGTGCTTCTCTGTCCAGCTGTTCCCTCCGGCGCGCCAGCTCCCTGGAAAGCTGCTCACACTGCACCTCCACCTACTCGCACACAAATAGATACGCAGAGCTCATCAGAAGGAGAGGAGAAAAGGAATGAAAATAGCAGACATGTTATGAGCAATACTCTGAAAACCGTTACTGACTCTAGTTTTTTGTAGATTTGCTTCTTCTGCCATCTCCACTGCCTGTTTAACCTGAAGACAGGCTGACCACTCCCTCTGCTGGGCCTCTTGCTGACTAGCCCGTACCGCACGCAGAGCTGCCAGTAATTCGTCCCGCTCCCTGAGACGTAAAGAGCACAGTCATTCTCTTTTTCGGATGGTTCTCCCAACTTCCGATGGCAGCCCTGACAACTTACTTAGTGAGCCTATCAATAGCCTGCACATGCAGATCTGCATGAGTTCCAGCCAGCACCGCCTCATGCTGCGCACACTGCACACACAACCCGGCCACACAGGGAGCTCCATCAGCTTTTGATGCTCCTGCAACCTGCTTCTCTTTGTGTCTCAGCCGAACCTTCACCTCCTCGCACTCCTTCTGGCTGACTGAGAGATCTTTTCTGTCAACAGCAGCAGAAAAGTGGATCAATCTCAAAAGGAACGAGGGAGAGAAAAAATATGCCGTGTATAGCTTTGAAAAGACTGACCTGAGAGAAACCAGCTGAGCCTCCAAGCTTTCAATCTGGGCCTGGTGGATCACTTTAAGCTGCTCCTTTATAGTGACAGGAGAGATCGATGTCAGGGCATCAAATAATATACTGCCAACAGCATTTATACAACATGAACTAAATGGAAAATGTGTCAAACAAAAATACACATATAAATATTATACATATGAGCCAACATTTAATAAAACTGTATTATGGACAACCAGACTCCAGGTTCAGGTTTCTCAAGACTAACTATCTTTTCAACCCCCCCCCCTTAATTCTATTTGCCAAAAGACCAATAAAATTAAGAAACAAGATAAGTACTACATACATTTATCCAAGAAGTGTGAATTCTGCAGTTCACTGACTCAATCTGCTGGGTTTCCATATTTGGAAAACTTTTCACCCAATCTGTCTGTGGGATTTCATTGAACTGACTCTATAAAGTACCTTGAGATGGCATGCATCAAGCAATAATAATAACTGAACTGTATTGATCTCACATTGGACAAATTTAGCTCTGCATTTGACCCATCCCTTTGGGGAGCAGTGGGCTGCCATCGTGTGGTGCCCGGGGAGCAGTTTGAGGTTAACGGTCTTTGCTCAGGAACCCAGAGTTCAGGCTGTGGGGATTGAACCGTGCATTTGAAGCCCTCTCAGAACACAAACGCACTGCTCTAACCACTATGCCAACACTCCCCTAAATAATCTCTAATCTAAACAATCTCCTATGCTCAGAAGCAGGCGTCTGGTTACCTTCAGACAAGTCCTTTAACTTCACACACCTGAAGTAAATAAACAAGCTGCCTTGCTAGCATGTAGCCAGTCTCTGCAGAGCACTGCTAAGGAGCACATAATGATGTTGAAGCAGAGACACATCTAAATGTTGAAGGAAACCAGCCCTAAAGGACTGCAGTTTAGGACCATAATGGATTAATTTACCTCAAGGAGCATCAAAGTTCATAATTCAACAAAAGAGAGGATGTAGGGGGAAAAAAGATCCCTGCATGATTTTATTTTGACCAGCATTTCTGGCATTTTTAAACCAAAACCCCTTGATGATCCCAGTTTACCTTTGGACAAATATTTGGTGAAACAAAAGTGAAGTTTTCTGAAAGTCTTACATCCCGTTACATCTTGAGTGCAAATCACAACATATAAGAAACAAAGATCAAGAACAGTAGTGATAGTATAATCATTGGAATCAGTTTGCCGCTGCAGGATCCAGAAAACATGCATTCATTGCACACTGTACCACAAAGCTTTACAGCAGGGCATATCCAGCCTCTCAGAAGTATCTGTGTTCCCAACACCTCCTCTGTACGCAGTAAAGTTACCCTGAGTCCTCCTAATGACTTGATTGTTGGACTCAGGTGTGTTAAAGCAGGGACAGGACACCAGAGCTAGAGGACCAGGATTAAAGAAACCCGCCTTAAAGAAGTGTCCAACCAGCAGTCCAACCCATGAAACTGAGCCTAACCCTAACCCACACCGCATCAACGAGCTCACCACTGAAGTTTTTTTAATTACTTTTCCCATGTATTATTCTAAAAGCTGATATTTAATTAATACCCTGAGCTAAATCTGGACTGCAATGGAATTAAGATGTTGTTAAATGACTTTAAATCAGCTGTTTGCTGGGAGACAATCTGTAAAGAAGACTTAGTAACATGTAAAATGTGGTAAGGCATCTAAAAGACTAAAGTGTGGGGAAAAAGGACAAACTTAAAATACAGGAGAGCAGTGAGCATGCACTTTTTAATGTTTATGTGCATTGCTTTATTTTGTAAAAGAGGCTTCCAGATATGAAAAGGCTGAAAACTTATTGTAACACAAATAAGGGATTTATGCATACCCTCATTGTGCTTACCAGATCATTTTTCCATGTGTTTGTCTCTGTTTTTGAGGATATCACACTGTCTTCACACCCCTGAAGAAATAACACATACAGGTAACCATATAAACTCTTGGATTACTTGTTAATTATCACAACTCTAATTATTATATAGATTTAACAAATCTTTCAGAGTTCTATCAATGACCTTTGATTTGAGCTCCGACTGTAGCTTCTCATTTTCAACCACCACAACTCTGATCCGCTGTTTCAGTTCCTGCAACTCCTCCTAAAGAAAAACATGCACAGGAAGCGGGTGAAAACTCACAGTAATTCTGACCAGATTTTTTATTAGAGCTGGGCGATAAGGCTGAACAATTTAATCGTTGATATTTTTTTCTATATAAAAATCCAATTAATCAATCTCTCTTTTTGCACTTACGTTTAAAAATAAAAATTCTAAATTAAATATATGAAAATAAAATGACAGAAAAATTGCTTTTATTAAAATACAACATAGCAGATGTTTGCAACTAGTAGAATTACACAGTAAGCTAGTTTATCAGTTATAAGGAGAAATCTATAGATAAAAAGTAATGCAGTGATGTTAGTCTGAGTTATCGAAACCCGAGGAGTGGTTGGTATAAAAAAAATCTACATTTTTCAAAAAATAAATCTTCATAAACCAAAAAACTGATTAAATGATAAACTTGATTATTGCCCAGCCCCGTTATATACACACATACAATGCCATTGTCACATATTGACAAGGGAATGGCGGGATCTCTAAAACTCTTTTAGATAAATGTATTGATTAATTATATGTCTATTTGGGTAAATTTTTTAAAAAATGTGATGAAATACATCTTTAGCTGCAGTAAAATCCCATTTTGACATCCACTGCAGCCAGTGAACCTATGAAATAATTTATTGTTTGTTTGTGTTTTTCCTTCCACAGAAAAAAATATATTAGAATGAACTTTTTTTGAGCATTCAGTGAGGAGATTTTCTACTGCAGTAAATTATAAGCTTAGGCTAAATATTCTGCTACCTCATTTTAGGGGTCATCATTATATGGAGAGGATTCTGTTTGTATACGTACACATTTATGAGTACAAACCTTGCAGAACTTTACTTCAGCCTCTAGGTGCTGGATGTACCCTGACTGGTCATAATTCATAGGAATCAAGTCCTGAAAGGCAGGTAAACTGGGCCTGGCTTCCTGCTGCGCCCTCTAAAGGGGGAAGAATCATCAAATGGCACAACATTAAGTACTGAAATTATCGTTAAGCCATAATTTTAATCATTAACAGGGCTGATTAGAAAGTATTGAGTCCCAATAAATGTTTAATAATTAATGCAACACGTGTACCTTGGATGGAGATCGTCTCTCTGGAAGAGGCAGAGAGGAGGAGATTTCCCTGCCCTGCTTTAGAAGGAGGCTCTTCAGCTGGTTAACTGCACAAAAAAACAAACAAGACAGGTTTCAGTATAGTGTAGCTGTATTCTTTATATACAGACGGTTTAGTTACAGTGATTCACCAGCTTCACTCTGCGTCTTGTGACTCCACGCTGCCTTGTCCTCTTCAGCCGCTGCTGTGAGGAGGTTAGCTCCACCGGGTTGGACGTCCTCTCCATCAGGGTCCAGCTGCTCCAGAGTGCTTCTCAGCTGCTGGAAGCTCAGGTTAGCTCGCTCTGAAATGGCCAAACACATAATAGCATCATGTGGAAGTAAAACAGTTGCAGTATTTCAGCTCAGTGGTAATATACAAGCAATGATACATTAACTGATGGATTAGGATTGATGTTTTGACAAAATAGGGTAAAAGTATTATTTGGCTATACAGGTTTTATTATAGTCCTATAACTTTTTCTTTTTTCGGTCCATAAATGGAAGATTTTCACTCCCACAAATTGCAGTCACTTCCACACTTGAACAGCAGGTGGAGTAAGATTTAGAGAGGACTGTAAAACGTACTCCACACAGGAGTAAAAAAAAAAAAAACCTTTTAATAAAAACTTGCATAGATAAAATGTTTTGGGACTCATGAGACCCTCGCTGTAATTCTTATATAATGTATGGTTTGACCAGTTTAATTTTGTCTGAAGCAAACTTCCCACGTTTGGTACTGATATTCTGCCACCTTACTGGAGGAGGTTGCAGCTAACGCTCCATATGTAGTTGGCACTAAGAAACATTTTTCGACATTTAACATAACTAGGAGAAAAGAAAATATAAATATCAAATTCAACAGATTATTATTATGTTTGCATGATGAAAAATTAAACAATAAAGAAAAAAAACCACATATAGAATAATTAGGACTCTCCAAAGTCCTAAACCAAATGGCCCTAAATAGTTAAAAATAGGCTGCTGTTCTTTTCTACCTCTCCTGGTCGCCTGGCAGAGATGTTAAAAGACCTGATGAACTCAGTGAGCCCAGCAGGTGACATCACTGATGTCTCACAGTACGTTCAATGGACATATTGTGCACAAACAAATGTTTAACCACTCATTTATAATATATAAACTGGCCGGATGATAGGGGTGAGTATCGGCATGGGTGTTGCGATAAGATATGTATTGCGTACTTGGATCATGATACGATATTGCATTGTCACTATATATTGCGATATTTTTTCCATCCATCAAAATAAAATGTATTTAAAAAAAGCAAGTGCTGTATATGTTCATCGGAAGATATTGATCATTTGGTTATTTTGATATCCATGTTGTTTGGTGTCTGAGACAGTCCACAATTTCCACTCTGACTGCCTCAACTATAGATGTGGCGCTACAACGCACTGAGGTAGCCCATTTTCCCTTATAGTTTTAAGTAAAAGTGTTTTTGTTTTCAAAAAAATCAATACTAGGAACTGAAAGATCGAAATTATATCAGGCACAGGAAAATCACGATATATCGCCAAAGCGATTTTCTTCCCACACCACTACTGGATAAATATACATTTTTCTCTTTATTTTAATTCTGAATTCAATTATTTAAATAACATTGAATATTAATGCTTTAAACATCTTAATAATTTTACAGTTTTATCTGTGAATTGCTAGATACAAAAAAATTGAATTGTTTTTAGTGTCCTTTTCGGCTTCCCGTACTTTTGTTTTTGAGAGAACTTTTTCATTGACATAATGACGGTCAGGGTTATCTTATAGTCATATGTTAAACATGGAGCAAAAATTAACCATTTAACAACTTGTATATGTTTGAACGCTACTTTACCAGCGAGTTAGAAAACACGGCTCAATAAAAGCGTTAGCTTACGTCTTTGCTCCTTCTGCTTGGCGCCCAGGTGCTCTGCCTCCTCTTCATCTGACTCAAATGCTTTCATTGATAAATATAACCTACATAAAATCCTAAACACAGAGTCAATAAAGCTGCAAGGCTACACACATCAGCCCAACAACAGCCATTATAACAAAGACGTCATAACGGACTCAGGAAAAGCGGCGTTAGTTTTTCACACCCTTGCTTGTAACGAAAACGACATAGTCATTTTGTTTAATTGACGACTTCACCGCCCCCCTCTAAAACACCCCAGTGAGTTGCCGGTACATAGATAAAGCACCCATCTGCAGTGCTACTGAGGTTCGCACTTCCGTAAACACAAAGTAATTATGGGAAATGTAGTCTTTTCAGCTTTGATTTGGCAGATTCTGTAGTGAGTAAATGTCTAAAAAATTATATACTTATATTATAATTTTTTATTATAAAATTATAATATAAGTATTTGTAGGCTTATGCTTCAATGGGATTAGATATGATGGCTTTAAAGTTGTGCCGTGGTATAAACATTTTAATGCTAAAATGTAAAAATACTATGTACGTATATCACCCAAACTTTTTTTTTTTTTTTACATGAGGTATATTTTTCAACATCACATAGTCACGCTGATACTTTTTGTATTAATTTGTGCATCAAGTCATAATGCTAACACCTTTTAAAAGCCTAACCAGGGACGAAGGCTGCAAATTAGCCCATGGCTACAAGCCTTATGTACTTGGACATCGGCCACCTGTTTAGTTGCAATGTTTAATTGTACTGTCCCTGTCAAATAAACAAATAAATAAATAAATAAATAACACCCCAATATGTCATACTGGGTATATATAGTATTTAAAAAAATTTTTTTATAAAATGTTTATTAAAAAAAGACACAACAAAAAAAGGTCATGTCAATTTGCCTGTGTAATTTGGCATTAGAGATTAAAGTGCATGGTGGTTTCTCAACATCATTTTGTGATGGACTTGCAACCTGTCTAGGGTGTAGCTCTGCCACCTAGTGGTAGAAAGAAACAACAACAGAAGAAAAAAAAAAGCCCAAAACTTAATAATTTCAACAAGCAATAATTAAATCTGTTAGTGTAACTTTTAGAAATGTTATTATATTTATCTTTAGTTACAGTAAAAGCTACATGAACAATAGGATATTAGTTATTGGAATTTGACTAATTTTGATATAACCAGAGAGAGGAAATAGCTTCTATCTTTGAGGAAACTGGGTTTATGTGCTGTTGGACTTGCTGATAGCAGTTAGTCATTTCAGCAACTATGATGCAGTTTGTGATTAAGGAAGAACATCTCTACATCTGAAAATGTCCAGCTGGTTGGAAATTTGAAAATGAGCAACAGTATTACTCTGGAAAAGAAGAGACATATTTCTGGTGAACCTACCACACCTATCTTGTTGCACCTAAAACAGAAAATAATATAATAGTTGGCAATTATAGAATTGTATCCTTTTTGTATTGTATGAAGCTAGCTTGCTTATAAAATCTTACATTATTACTACATCATCAATAATATAACTGGAACTATTCTAGGCTATAATATATATCTAGGACTGCTATTCTGGGAAATAAAGTCATTATTTTATTTCTATGCATTTGAATGTAAACAATGCTAGTAGTTGACGGCATAGGCCAAAAATAAATGGACTATCTTATATCTTCAGAGTTAATCTAAGATTATTCTTCTTTTACATACCTTTATTAAGAGAATCACTATGTTCTTTGATATGTAAATTCATCATTTCATAGCCGGTCACTTTTTTGGGATGTGTGAAAGTCACTACATTTATACATGACTGATTCTTTTATTATATCAATTGGCCAAAAATGGTATAACATGTTACATTGCCAGCTTATTATAATTACACAATTTTAAACTTACAACTTTTTTAATTGCAAAATTTGTTGAATACCTTTTTTATTGTTCTTTCATATCCTTTAGTGACATACTTTAAAGGATTAGCCTTTGGTTTTTTTTCATATTAGGTTTTTAAGCATTTACCACCAATGACACCCTTGGTGTCAGATTCTTTGGTGTGAGGGGCCATGAGAGCAACATTTAAATATTCAAGCTAGTATGTGAAGACATGTTTAGCTTTTCTATTACAGTAATATTCTCCTAGATAAGAAATGTTTTTGAATAAAAAATAAATAAAAGTGCATTCATAAAAATGTATTTTAAGAAGAAGCTCATTTTGGTGTTGGCTCCTCTAGCAACTAGCTTTGATGTAAAAAAAAAAAAAAAAAAACAGACGGAGATTGTATACATTTTTGCATCAGTTTAATCCTATTTCAGAAAGTGAATGTGACCAAAAATCTTTATTTTTATTATCATTGTGAGCTTAACACAGGAAGATCATTGGCACTGCCTCCAACCTCCAATTTCAGAGTAATCACAGAGGTTAAATAATTGTCTGATGAAATCATTAGATGAAAACCAGTACAACATATTTAAGACTGGAGTTCTTTTAAAATGGAACATTTTAACGGATCTTGATCCATTTTTAACTATAGCTGCGCTTCATCCTCCATGATCAACTTATCTGGAGTTACAATCAAAAGAGCTATCAACTGCATTTAAGATATTTGATACCATCAGCCTACAAATCGTTTCCTCAAAGCTCCTGAACAATCCCTAGAAACTCAGCATTTTTTGTGTTTTGAAATTTGCTCTAATTGTTTCAGAGTTTTCAACCCCAGATTATTTGTCCTCATGCAATTGGCAATCTGTTATATTATACACTCTCCTGATTTGGAATAAAACCTTGCAAATGTAAGGATTAACTGGCAGTGCTCATTTTTTCTTCAGACTCTTAAAATATCATCTTCCTCAACACCTAAAACGTTTCTGATCTCTGACCTCCAAAACTTCTCTATTATTCTATTATTTGAAATCAAAGTCAAACAGGAACTGAAGTATTTAATCAATCAAATTTCTGTTAAAGCTCTTTTTATTACTATTTTGTTTTTCAATTTATTATTTAATGCTATTTTGAGGCGAACATCCAGGACCAATAATGCTCCAGTTATTTTCTAATTATGAGCTGTATGTTTCAGATCTATAAACTAAATGTCAGAACTTTTGGTTGCTATTAAAAACCGACCCACTCAGATTCGGGGGGGGGGGGCGGGGGTTCTTGGTGTGGTTCCATGCAGTGGAAAGTAATAGCCAGTGATTATAGTGGTGCTGACAAAATGGTCAAAGTTGCCATGGATACAACCTCTTCCTATTGCACAATAGCAGAAAACTTCCTGTGGAACAAGCGGTAGCTGTACTTTTGATTTTTGCGACATTTTCGGTGTTCAGCAGAAGAGCCGATGAGTCAGAGTGGGGCGCATTCATTCATAAACTGACAATGCTTTCTCAACTAGGTTTGACATTTTCACTTCTAGTTTATTTCTGACAGCTTAAACACAGAGCTGAATCGGCCCTGAGAGGCTTTTGTTGCTGAGTAAATTTCAGTTTTGTGCAGCCTCTGACTTCAAAGAACATCAAAAGCAACACGCTTTTGTTCCACGCACAACTTTGACAGCGAGTTCTTTGGAATAAATTGTGTCACTAAAGGGACATTTTGAAAAACCTCGGTAATCCCATGGTACCTTGCAACTGCACTCAATGAAGCTCTCTAATCCAACATAAGATAACAGCAGTATGTATTAGATGCACATGTCACACAAACATTCTCTCATTTGACTTTTTGCTAAATAATAACACTTTTTTCTAATTTTGCTTTAGTATAATATGCTCAGTGCTATTATTACCCTTCAGTCTTTGAATTGTGACCACTTCTGAGTTCTTTATTATTGCTGAAAAATTGTAGCCAAATGAAATCACCCTTCTTTGACTTTAACATCCTCCATCAGAGGCTTATCCAGCACTCAGAGCACTGATTTTACAGGAACGCTGAGCCATTCTCGTGATGATTTGACCATGACTTTTGTTAAAATGTCCTGGTGTTTAAAACAACAAGGCTGCAAAACAGTACAACAGTGTTACAGATTATCCAATATGCTTAACAATGGGCATGAAGGTCTTTTTTTTAATATTGTTTTTCTATTTTTTTTTGTACGTCTCAGACTGAAGTATTGAAGGACAAGATCAGATTAAAAATGTGTATTTGTTGCAAAGGGCAGGAAACCCTGGAAACCTGGGACAGGATAATTTCCCTAATAGCTTTAATAGAGTGTATAGATCTCCAGTTTGACCCTTGACCCAAGCAGAGAATGAGAAAGGGTACAGTAAAAGGGAACGTTTAAAAAAGAAATTCAGTAATAAATATAAGAAGAAGCAAAAGATTTAGTTAACAAAAGAGTTTCTCGTGGCTAAATTGAAATAAAGTCAGAAAAATCTATGCATAGACTCTGTTGGGATCTGGAGATCTGCCACCTGTCTCCAGCAGAGAGCGCTGTGGGTCTCCTGGGCTGGAGCCTCCAGCACACCTGAGGATCATCAGCCCATCAGGAGACCTCCTACATAAGCAGCAGCCAGACCTGTCTTCTTCGCCGGAGTGTTGACCAGTTTTGGTTAGCGGAACCTGCGCCTCTGTTACACGTTGAGAATCTCAGTCTACTCTTGAGAGAAACTAGATTCTAACCAGCCTCTGTCCTCTCTGCTCACAGGAAAGTCTGTCTGAAGTCTGTAGCTCTGGAGGAGCTAGCTTGGAAACCTGCCTGCCTGCCCTAGGAAGCCAAACCTGAAGACAATCAGTCTGGATTCCCCAGCCAGCTCTCAAGGGAGAGCTAGGACATCACTTCAAGGTCTAAAACTCTCTAGTCTGAAGCTAGACGCTGCTGTTGCTGAGCTCTCTGCTGAACCCACTGTCTCTGGACCCAATTGGTTCCCCCTCTCCAGTGATCTGTCTGAACCTCATCAAGGTACAAATCTGAATCAAACATCAATCAAGTCTTCTCCGCTGCCTGGCTAACCAAACAATCCATCTCTGCAGATTCTCAGTGATTGCTGTCCCGGACCTGTACCAGAACCAGCTCTTGTTATTCTGTGTGCTCAACCTTTAATAAACTGTTAAACTTTTACCCCGTTTCTGTGGTGTTCTGCATGTGGGTTTATACACTAGAGACCCATTATGACAGACTCCAGTTTTGAATAAAGTAAACCTTTCAGTACCTTTAATGAAGAATATTTTCATAATTTCTGTAGTCCTGATTTTACACATCACTCACCTTGAAGTATGTTATCTCACATAACAAAACTGTAAATATAATTATTGTGTTACCTGAAGGTACAGAACAAAACAACACAAAAAATTAAATCTTAATTAAAATCTGGTTTCAAATGGACTGCAGAAGAAGATAGAGATGGATAACATGAGAGATGTTCTGATTTAATATCAAAACATAAGGAGTTTTTAAAATTCTGAATTATTAGCCTGATCAACCTGCACCAATGTTGGAGAACTAAATAATGGGGATGTAACCTTAGTGAAAACTATTAGTCATTCTTCCTCTTCTGTTGATTATGGTATATAGAATTACAGTTTATGGGAATATATGAAAAACAAACCCCTTGTTTCACAATTAAAAATTTCACATTCCCAAATCGCAAAAAAATATTAGGCAAGGCAAGGCAAATTTATTTCTATAGCACAATTCAGTACAAAGACAATGCAAAGTGCTTTACATGATTAAAATATAGGAAAATAAAACAGAATCAAAGCAAGTAGGAAAAAAAAATAAATAAAAAAATAAATAAAATAAAATGAAAAATGCAGAAAAAAAAAAGAATATTAAAAACAGTTGGACTATAATAGGTTTCTATTCTCATCAATGCTTCTTTTTAAGGTATAAAGAAATTATTTCAGCTATTTTGACTTTGTTCATATGGAAATTGTCACAAGGAAACATTATTTCAACACCTTACTGCTGTTTTAACCAATTTTCTCTCTGGCATTTTTTGGTAATGGTGTTTTAGCATTATTAATATAATTAGGATTAAATATTTTCATCAAGCACCATACAGGAAAAAGAAGCCTTTAGTCTGAATTTAAATTTCAGAGTTTAAACATGAATCCTCATTTTGACCTAGTTAAGTTTGCTTTAGGTGTTGTTCCCAAAATCCGATTATTTGATAGATTGGAGGTACTTTAATCATTAAAAAAATGCTTCAGTAGGTCTTGGTCTAACAATTAGATTTAGGCTCAAACTAAAGCGTATGGATAAGCGGCCCAGAGGTCCCATATTTGGCCTGGTACAACAGAAAAGGTTGTTTTTGTTGAAATAAACTCCTACACACTTGGAACATAAAAGCTATTCTTGAGACTTGGTGACCTTAAAGATGCAGCTTTTTGCTGCAGATCTTTAACAGGAAACTTTGTTTTTATCAGATCTAAACCGTTTTATTCGCTTTAGATATTAATCTGACCATACGGCCAGTTTAGATGAGTAGCTGTTTTCTTGTAGCCATTTTTAGCCACACATCAGCCTCAATGCAGCAAAATGTTTCCTTATCTAGTTTGATATATGGAGTTTTTAAAATTGGGTCCCTCTTTTATAATTTTTTGAATGTTTTGTCATATATTTAATTGGGAAAATATCAAAAATTTGACTCTTTGATACAATGTAAGGTAGTCCATAAACAGAACAATAACTATTAATTTATTGACCCAACTCCTAACTTTTATGTATAAACTGCTGCTAATAAAATTGAAAATCTCAACTAATCCTCAACTTGACCCCTTAGAGCGAATAACTTTTTAAGGATCCACTTCAAAGAAAGTATTTCTCTACCTAAAGATGGTCTGAGCTATGAGATGATTGTCAACCTATCATTGCACAAACCAGACATCTGACGCTGCAGAACTGGAGAGCTCCTTCAGTGACAGACTTCTGCACCCTAAATGCATCAGGGAGTGTTATCACATATCCTTCCTTCCAGCTGATTTTGCAGTTTCTAGACAATTAAATAACATGCTGCTGTCATTTTGTACATCTTTAATGTTGCTGCTACTTTCAACTATCCATTACTGTAAAAATGTCCATAGCTTTATATTGGATACTTAGTCTCCAGGTGCACTGTTTTTATATTGTTAAAACACTTTACAGTATTTTATTTTTTATCTTTTAACTCTTCACTATTATGTTATTCTTATACATTTTTCTAAGGTCCACATTTGTATGACCATTAATCTTTTTGCTGCTGTAAACACCAGAATTCCCTCATAGTGGGACAATAAAGGTATTTTCTATTCTATTCTATTCTATTCTATTCTATTCTATTCTATTCTATTCTATTCTATTCTATTCTATTCTATTCGTCAGCCAGTTTGCTAAAGACAGGCAGACCATAAGGACATGGAATACTGGAACCCTGTCCTGTGGTCTAATCAGACCGAGATAAACTCATATGGTTTGGATGGTGTGAGGCGTGTGTGGTGGCAACCAGGTAAAGGTTACAAAGAAAAGTGTGTCTTGCCTTTAATCAAGCATAGTGGTGGGAGTATTGTGGTTTGGGGGTGCTGAATGCTGAAGGGAACTATAGCTCATTCGGTATGCCTGACATCCTGAAACTGGGCCAAAGGGCAGCATTCAAACAAGATGAAGGCCCCAAAAACGCATCTGAAGAGGACCACTGCTTAAGGTGCTGTCCTCAGACCTAAAGCCTGTTGAGCCATCTGTGCGTCATCCTCAGAGTAAGAGGTCCATCAACCAGCTCAATAATATCTACACGGAGGAGAGGATCCAAGTGGAAACCTGTGAAGCTCTGTTCAACTCAGAGCTAATAATAAAGTAGACCTTAAAAGAACAGAAATTATTACTATTAGATTGTCTGTACAGATTATATAACATATAATATTCATTCTGTAAAAGTTTAAAAAACAATCCACTGGACTTGGTTTCCAAGATTTGAAGACACTTCGCTACCTCTCCAGGAAGCTTTCTCATTCAAATTGAGTCTTCAAAACTTGGAAACCAAGTCCAGTGGATTGTTTTTTGAACTTTTACGGAATGGCTATGACCTGGATGACTGAGAATCTTCATCAGCATACATATAATAAGTTTATGTTACATAAAGATATGTGCAAACACGTGAGAAGTGTACTCACTCATATGAGACACTATTTTCCTTTTAAAGGCTGATGCATTTTAATTTTTTCAACATACTTTCTATGCATTATCTCAACAAAGGCCAATAAATAAGCTTCCTAACTGTGATCTTACACTGGACAGGGGCTCATATAACAGGCTGCTACTTTTGTTGTCAGAGGAAAATTTTTTGTTTTGTTTTATAAATGTATTTGCGTGCCTGGGTATTTCCAGGAAACCACATTGGCCAACCACAAGAAGCCTACGCAAACCCCGCTGTCCCACTCTTCTTAAATGTCCCTGTCTCAGCCTTTGTAACCAGTTCCCCATCTCTTAACTGCCATTATCTCCACTCACTCCAAACTTCCCCTCCCACCAGATCATCTATTCCTCCCAAGTGAGCTCTTTATTATATCTTATTTTTACCAGAGGGTGGGGGATCCCTTTTTTCAGAAGTATAAAAAAACATATCACACTCTAACAATAGCGTGGGAAAAAAAAAGAATAATGTGAAAAAGTACCCAAAAAAAGTCACTATTTCAACTTGACTTTATGGAAATTAGTAAAAACAAAAAATAGAAACACACAAGAGAGGAAGAGGGAAGATGTGTGTATGGGGGGGTGGGGGTAAACTAGGTCTGTATACAGTAAAAATGGAGCTTTGTGCCACATCTGAACCAGGCGTCTGTGATCTGCTATCTTTTTTGCAGCACCCACAGAACTTCCTACACTGAAGATGGATTCAGAAAACAGATGCTTTTCTTTTTTTTTTTCTAGAAATAGCACAGAGAAATAGACGTCTTCGGGGAAATGCTACGATTGTGCAACAATGAGCCTCAGGCGGCATAAAGGTTTACTTCAACGTATGGTGGAGTGTTTACGCTTGTGTTCTATAATTACGCTTCTTCCTCTCAAACAGAAACACGTCAACGCAGTGACACAGTTCAGTTATGTAGAAATATTATTCAAAAGTTTATTGCAAATTTAAAAATAAAATCATTTTACACCCAGCAGTAATTTTAATAAAACTAACCGAAGTTCTTTAGGGTTACTTTTTGTTGCAAATCTGCTAATTTTATATGCAAAATGATGCATCTGTATTGAAGCATTGAAAAATGGTGTTTTCGAAGATGAGACACAAACTGTATTTTATTTTATAAAGATATATGGGCTTCTCATTTAATGTAAAAGACTGCTTTGTGGTCTTTCCTTTGACAGTCTTCAGATATGACCAGTAGACAGTATATTCCTGGATATTATTGGAAACTTGAGTGGAAGGAAAATGCTTCGTAGTTAAAAAAAAAGTGAAGAAGCAACAAACCCATGAATGTGTTTAAGTGTGACAGCTTCCATACTGGATGCATTCACTGATACAAGACCAGCCCTTACCACAGCACGGAAAATCTACTCTCTACTTTGCTTAGGGTGATGCTTCTCTGGTATAAAATATCTAATGTTACATTAGAATATTGAAAGATACTTCATGTTGAATTCATATGAGCTGTATTGCAATACTTAGAACTTAACTTTGCATTTATTTGCTATTACCGTCACTACTAACCAAAATAAAAGCTTCAATCCAGTTTTAGTCTCATTTTTAGCAGTCTTGTTAAAGCAGCCATTCAAGCAGAACCACACACACACACACACACACACACACAATACGAGCCAAGAACCACAATAGTCAAGAGTTCTAGTAAAAATAATTCATATTTTCACAACATATAAATTATTGAATCACACAATACAGATATTTTGATATGAATAAATACTTAACAAATAAAACCAGGCTTTTTTTTCATACAATATCCTACTGTCAAAAGAAACCTCCAAACAATTTGCATGTTTTGTTACACCTTCTGCTTTAAACCAATGCTTTCTCTACCGGTGGAATGTCCCTAGACAAGTCCTAAATGCCTCAGCAGCTTAGACAAATTATGTGCAATTTATATGATCTCTTCCCAGGCAAATAACAAAACAAAAAAAACATGTCAGAACCCACCTCCAAAAATCTGTTAGGATGGGTCCCGATGAGCTGACCGCTAATTGGTCTTTAATTGATTAAGGTTCGTCTAGAGGTGATTAAAGCACAGAGATCTACGCACGGGCCGTCAGCATGTGTGGGCTGGCCCGACAGCTTCAGTTACAGTTGAATGAAAAAGGCAGACCGGGAGCCTGGTTGTCATTTCTACACTACAGCCACAGATGGACATCTAGAGGAGTGGGCGTTTGGCAGCGGTCTGAGGCGAATGACTGTTGCTTTTCAGGGTATCTGCAGATACATATTTTCTCACTGGTCAAACCAAACAGACATTCAGGGAAAGAAAAGGGGAATCTTCATGTAAGGTAACATAGGATCGGAGATGTCAATATGTGGCACTTTTAAGTTTGTCTAGAATAACCCAGGCTGGCCGTTTTAAGGAGGTAACAACAACTGTTTTGATGGCACATTTTTTTCTTTTTTTTTTTTTGTCTTTTGGCAAAAAGAAGAAAAAAAACAAACAAATTTATCAAAATACATTAAAAACTTCCAAAACCAACAAAAGGAAAAACAGAAATGTCAGTTTTGTCTGTGTGTGTATCATACAGACGCACAGAGCCGTGCATTCTGCTGTTTGTGTTGTAAAATGAGGCATCGGGTTGGAAGGTCCTACAATATGGACTAGGTTCCATATTCACAAAACCATTTTGAAAGGTGGGAGGGCTGATCTGTGACACCCATCAGGCCCCCAACACACCTATTATGGTCTGTAACATTTCAGAAGTACTTAAAGGCAAAACTTATCAAAGATGAGCCCCGATAGCAGCGCCGTCACGAGAAAAACGGCACTAAACACATTCAGATGGGATTGCTCTCAGACGCCCCATACTCATTCCCATATATCCGACTGGAGCGAAAAAAGAGCAATGAACCTTTTAAGGGTTTATTGACTGACGCGTCGCCAGGGGTCGTGTTTACAATCTCACCGGAGCTGCGTTTGCATGTGCAAATGTGTGTCATGTGTCTCACTGGTAGGACCGGAACTACTACAATACAGTATGTGTGCGTGTAAATGTTTCTAGGTGCTTAAATTGCAAGTAAACATGAAAACAATGTCCAAGGCAACAGATCTGTTTTGGAGAAGAAGGAAAGGAGGAATAGGATGAGTTCTGTCTTCAGTGTGTGCTCTGCCTTCTGGGCCGCTGACACCAGCGTGTCGGCTACGATGGGGAAAGGCTCATGTTTCTGTACATGTAGCACCAAAACTAGCAGGGACCTGCCCTGTCTGTCTCGCTCCGTTTAGTCGCACGGCTTGATTTCCCTTTCCATTTCAAGCTAGGTAACCTGCAGAAGTGGTAGTTTATGGGTTTTACTTGAAAAGGAAAACTGAGCAATAGAAGGTAATCATTATTTGAGAATCGTATAAAACTGATCTTTTGGCAAATAGGACTTAAACATAGAGGCATGGGCTGGTTTCTGTGGATCAAAATCGGCACTGGTTCTAAAATAAAAAATTAACAAAAAATGTTTCCAAAATGATCAGTTAAGCTCCTCACGAAATCAAAAGTGATGTCACCAAACAAAGATACACTAATCTAATCATAAATCAGTGGTAAAAAAGACTTTTTATTTTGTTTGAGGTGGAGAATTTCTTAGAAATTGAAGCTTGTTTTAATCTTTCATGAATCAGAACTAATAAACTGGAAAAGCAAACATTATTGCATTCTTTGCTTTTTTCTCATATTCAAAGAGACTTAGCAGCTACCAGAACTATTTCTTTTTCTGTTTTCTTCAACAAAAACAAGTACCTCTTGCCTCAAACATTCGTGTGCAAAACTGTATTTTAAGTCAAGGTTGACATATTTTCTTATTCTCACACCGGCCCATGCCTAAGGACAGATTTAGGCCAATTGAACTCCAAACATGTGAGGACCATTGCATCTGCTCAGTTTGATTTCACTTCTGCTTCTTACTTCCTCTGACTTCTTAGCCAGGCTTTCCGAACTACTGCATCTATCACTTCAAAACAGAGCAAACGCTAGACAGACAGGCAGACGGATAACACAGGTGGGTTAAGACAGACAGACACGGTAAAAATCCTTGGCTGTGGTCTATAAAGCAATGTCAGATGCTTCTTGTTAAGCCAATATACAATCATTTTGTCCGGCACGATTCCCTACGTACCTCTAAATACATACTGTACATAAGGGTTCAGTCAGTTGCTCGGACATGGAGCCAAACCTCGGGCCGTGTAAGAGCACACAGCGAATCAGATGATAATAATTGCACAAAGAGGTATTCTGGAGGCCATGTCTACAGCAAAAAAAACAACAAACAAACAAACAAAAAAACAAAACACACACTCATTCATCCCCTCCCCCTCGGACACACACTCTCTTCACATTCGACATTAGGGGAGGGGGTTGATTTTCAGGCCATAAGGTTACTAGTTAGTCACTAGCTAGTTAGTTAGTTGGTTAGTTAGTATCAGAGGTGCATTGACTGGCATGGGGAGCCCGCTGCAGGGCGGAGGCTCCATCTTGCTACCAATGTGTGGTCGTCCTCGTCGGCGTGGTGTGCTGCGGCGCGCTCAGCCGCGGTAGATCTGTTTGAAGTGGTCACACTCGTTGCAGTAGCCCTGTTTCTCTTGGTTGGCATAGTGGTCGCAGCCCTGCGTCCGACACTTCTGCTTGGATTTTTCCTTGGGCGCCTGCGCCCGCCTGCCTGCTTCCCTGCCCTGGCCTCGCGTGTGGCACTCCGGGCAGAGGTCCGTGCAACCCGGGGACACGTTGCTGCAGCCGCTCCGCCGGCACTGAGTCTGGGTCTGGGTTTGGGATTGCTGCGAGGATCTGGGTTTAGCTGCTCGGTCACGCTTCAAAGCAGACGGGAGGGGCAGAGACAGAAGAAGGACAAGGTCAGCAGGAAACCAGGCGTGCAGAAAAGGATGTTAAACCTCATGCAGTTTAAAAGTTGTTCTTGTGGGAACGTTGCAAAAAGAAAAATAAAACAGCTGCAGGGTAGGAGAGGGTCTATGGATGGCCATCTGCAGGTTTTCTGGCAGAATTGTCTATTACCTCTATAGCTCCAATCGCTAACCAGCTTCCATTCTTATCCTGACATTATGATGCTGCCACCACCATGTTTCACCAATGATAATCGCATCAATCTGCATATAGCTCCATCCCTGACCTGTCCTGCTGCGGTTCTTGGTCTTCACAGAACAATTTTTTTCACTAATGCTCAGGCCTTCACATATTCTGGGAACAGATTACACAAAATCTAGATCTATTTTCTAATTGGCTGAATTCTAATCTCAGCCACAGATTGACAAAGACAGCAAAACAAAAGGTGGGGTAGAGACCTACCATGACCAGAGGGGGGGAGTGTGGCGTTCGATGCGCCACTTGATTAAGACGTGCGCTTTGCTCTTTGACGTAGCACTTATCACAGTAGCCCTCCAGCATCGCCTTGCCCACCGCCCCGCACCCGGACCCCCGACACCGCGTTGCGTTCTGGAAACCCGTCTCCAAACCTCGCCTGCTTTGGACTGGGGCAGGAGGGGGAGGAGTCAAGCCTGGAAAAAAAAAAGAAAAATTGGGAAACGACTTTAGTAAAAAGTCTGGTAGATATTTGGAAACCACTGCGACAGGCAGGGTGAGGTGATGTCAGGACTTACGGTGGTTGGTCTGATAGTCTACATAGCAAATAGTGCAGAAACCCAATTTCTCCGGAGTCCCAAAGAACTGGCAGCCGGATCGTTTACAGCGCTGGGCCAGAGGAGTCTGCCAGGCGGACGTGTGTGCTGGGGTGAGGGTGAGGCACGGCTGCTCAATGTCTCTGGCCTGGCTCCAAGCCGAGGCCTCAGTCCTGTGGTTGCCTTGCTGCGGCTCCCCCCTCTCTGGGGCCTGCTGCCTCTGCATGCAGGGCGGACACAGGCCGTTGAATATCCTGAACACCTCCTGCCTGCACATGCTGCATCGCTCCGTCTCCGAGTCGCAGCCCGCCCACTGGGTCCAGCCAGGGCCTTGGGCCGGGTGGGAAGCGATAGGCGCCCCGTTTGAGGCCGGGGGTCCTGTAGCAGCCGTTCCAGCCCCGGGGGGCCCGTGGTTCTGCCTGGCGTTGAAGCAGCGCTCGCAGAGGCCGTCGTGCTCCACGCTGAGGGTGAAGAGGCAGCCGGGTGTTTTGCACTTCATGGCGTGTGTTTCGCTGTAAAGGCTGAGGCTTGGTGCGGTGGGCGGGGCCGAGCGAGGACTCGACAGCACCACCCCTCTCCCAGAGGAAGAGCAAGGAGGGCTGCTGCTTCGGGCTCCTCTGGAGCTCACCTCCGTCTCCGCTCCTGCCATCATTCCCAGTCCTCCCTGAACGCCCTTGGTCTGAACCACCCCTTCTATCCTGGCCCCGCCTCCTGTGGTGGCCTGTCGCTTCTCAAAGCATTCGTGGCAATGAGGCTGCGTGTCCACGGAGACGTAGAAGGTGCACCTCGGGGTGGCACAGCGGATCTCGATGAGGGAGAGCTGGGACACAGAGAAAGGCGGCGGTCGCTGCGGCTGGGCGGCCCAGGCCTGCTCTTTGTCCTCCTGCCAGCGCTGGTACTCATGGTTGACCAGCTGCAGGTAGTCCTCCATCAGGTTCATGTCTTCAGGAAGGTTACCCTCATCCAGCCTAAGGAGATGGACATGGTTAACTTCACCTCGGTTTGAACAAAGTTAAAAGGAAAGGAGTTATAAATCAGACATACTTTGCAGCTTTCATGATCCACGCGGTTTCATGACCCAAACCGATGACGGGGATCTCTATGAGTTGCAGGTAGTCGTTAAGCAGCCGCTCTTTCTGCGTTTGCTCCTTCTCTGTCAGGAAATGGACCTTCAGCTCCTCGAAGCCCACCCTCTTAGGGTTGATCAGCGGAACAGCGCGGATCTCTACAACAACACAAGCCTGTTTTTATTCCTCCACACACACGCTGCATCACACCCCATCGGTTCCAGCCATCTCTCGTCCTACCTGGACCGCTGTCTTTGACGGTGATGAGGGGTGCGAAGTGTTGCGAGTCATAGCCAAGCACTATCGGGTATTTGTAGCACTCCGTGGGCAGCCAGTGTAGAGGCAGATAAATCCCACCCACATTCAGAGGGGAGATGGAGGAGCCAGATTTCATACTCCTCACCACCTGGTCTGTTGATGGAAACCAGAGAAAAATGTTTAGCAGAACTGATTCAAACAAAAACAAGTTAAAGATCTCACTTATCTTAAGGCAAAGGACCATAAAGCTCTTCATAAAAAAGATTAAACAGAGCTCCAACATGCAGCTTGTTTTATTTAGTACCTGCGATGACGACAATGGGTCTGCGGAGGATGTTGGAGAGGATGAAGATGTGAATGTCTTCCAGGGAGTCAAACTGGAGCCCATTGCTACTAGAGACCGGAGACGCCATCTTTACGATCTTGTCCCACTCGTCTTCCCAGTTCTGGGACATTGCAAACAAAACCAATCCAGTTATAAATGCCTCTTCATTAAGCCTCTATAGTACTTTTAACGCAGGGTTTGTTTAGTACCATAGTGGTGTATCTCAGTCCTGTCTGGGTGAACTCCTGCGACTGCAGCAGCTCCGCCTGGAAACGAGCCTTGAACACAGCCGTGTCCGTCTCTTTCAGAACGCCGTGGAGAGCTTTGCGGAGAACCAGGTCTGTGTCCTGGACGCCGAGCATGTACTGCGAAGCTGCATGCAGCAAACAGTTCCCGTCTCCTGCAGACAAATACAAACGCCACAGGAGATTAGTCGTTTATTTTGCACACTGGATTCTCAAAAGGTGCGTGCTCATGTTGAAATACTGGTGGACGACTGCGGTCTGTGTGCGCGCCGCTTGTGTGTAACTAAAGGGTGGGGATTTCCAGGCTGCTGGGCTAATCATCGCTATCTGGTTTGTAGATTATAACTTGACCCTTATATGTCTAAAAGCTCACACACAATCTTCAAACAGGGTTTTGTTCATAAAAAAAGCTTAGCTGAAATTAACTTCTATTGAAAATAACCTGCTTAATGTGTCTTTAAGCTGCTGGGTTGCTAAAAGGAAGCATTTGTGTGAGCAAATAAAAACCCTGGAATTTTATTTTGACTCCTTCAGCACTGCTGGGTGTTTTTTCTCATTGTGAAACAGGAGAGGCTGTATTTGTCAATGTGTGCAGCTCTGAAATACCCCTGTTGTCACACTAAACACAGGAATTTCCCTGCGCTAACTTCTGCTTTTTCTTTGCTTATGCATGCGAGAGTGTGTTTGATCCCTTGTCTGATCCCAGCTCATCAATGCTACTCAGCAGGTCCTGTACTTTCCACAGAGGCGTGACTTGGAGAAGAAGGAATGTTAGGGTTTTTAAACTACTGTTATCATCAGCCGATGAGGACGTGATTAATGGGCCCTCCGATAAGGTGAGCCCTCACATGTATGGCTTTTACAGATCCTGTGATGTGTACGTTTTGCTCTGCCTTGATGTCTATCCAAAGTAGCTCACAGAATTCAGTCAACAAACTTTAAAAATTAACATTCTTAAACATAAAAAAAAGTGTTTTTTTATCTAACACTTTAAAAATAAAATCCTGTTTTCCTTTAAGGTGGAATCAGAGCTCAGAGGAGAAAAAACAAAAAATGATTCCCTCCTATTGCAGACTAGCAAGCTGTTGTTGCATTTCCGTCCTCTTGCATCACACAATGCAGGGCTCTACGGTGGTAGAAAAAGAAGACATCCTCAGCAGCGACATACACAGACACACATTGTCGACAAAACGCCCTCTGACCATGAATCAAGAGCTGTCGCCCGAAGATGAAAGACAGTTGCTTCTGTCCCGTAAATCTAAGTATAGATTGCTTCACCATGCTTGGGTAGAAATAAATAAATAAAAGGAGTTTCTGCTGCCACTGCTGCTCAGCTGGCTGCAGAAACAACTGAAAAAACTACATCAACATCCTTATCATAACTCATAACTTCTGCAGCTTATTGACTAGATGCAGCCTTTTTAATTTACAGAGAATAAAAGGAATTAGATAACACTATAGTTTCATTTGTAAACTTTGGATACAGTGATGCTGCCCCTCCCCTACCTGCTGCTATTTCTCTCATACCAAAAAGACAGCAGTTTGGACTCGAAAATTCATAACATGAGAACTAAATTACCACTCCTTTGGAGCACTATTTGATAGGAGCAATAATTAAAGAACTCTGGATAAATAGCGCGCTATGTTCAACTCAAAGATGGAAAAATGTTGAAATATTCCATGCACAACCAAATGTAATAATCATACTATAACTGACATTAATACTTAATGCCTTTTTTGTGATAAATAAAAGCCTAACCCTACATGTTTTTGCTTTATATCCAGCAGGTTAAACGATGAAAATCTTTTGATGTTACTGATGGAAGTACACAACTTAAAAAGCCAAAAAGGGGAATCCAGGTTTTCGTGTGGCGATTTCTGAGCTAAAATCAGAACGATGCACATGAAAATCCCCCCCAAACTGTTCCAATCCTTAAAGATTCACAACCAGAAGGAGTATTAAGAGAACCGTCTTTGCTGCTAAAGTATGTGGAGTCAGTTCATTGTAGCTGAACCAATCCTGCGTGAAGGGGACACATGACAGACATGGGACGCTGCTTGGAGGAAAATCCCTCGAATGCGTTCTAGACGTCCGAGAGTAGTCACAATAAAATTAATGAGATCTCACTTTGCTGGGATGGAAAGAGGAAAACGGATATGAATCTTCTGCTCTAAATTACGCTGCAGTTTATGTTGGTTAATTCTATTTATTTGTACAAAATCCTAAGGGGGTTTGAGCTTCTAGTACAACTTTAAACAGGAAACAGCCTGGGAGAGGGAAAAAGAAGGATTTTTGGGAGCTATTTTAAGTAAAAGGAGATGTTGGAAGCTCTCTGGAGGACTTTCGTCATTTTATTTCGTCACATTTTCTCAGCTGAGGTCCAGTGACTCAGCATCCATCAGTCAGATCCTCTCTGAATATATATCTATGTGTGTATGTGCGTCCGTCCTCTGCTCAAAGTCACGTCTGGGTCCTTCAACGTTAGACTGTCCGGCTCTAACATTCTGCCTCATCAAGCCAGGAAATTTCACTCAGGTTACTTACTGGCAGCCAAAGTCAGCCGGGGGTTTGTCATCAATAAAAAAGGTCTAACTAAATGAGGAACTGCGCCCTGATGAAAGCTGCAGTGAGTCACTTGGGTTATTACTTCAAAATCAACAGGGACCCTTTGGGAGAAAACATTCAGTAACTCGGATTAGGTCAGTAGAGGAATTTCTCACATGAGGAAGGAAGATTTTTTTTTTTTTTTTTCCGATGGAAACTTAAAATGTTAATGTCAAACTTAAAATGCAGACTGATTTCCACTTCCTGTTTTTTTTTTTTTTGTTATTAACACTACAGCTGGTGATTTTCTTGAAAATGCCCTGCTTATCTCTCCCTTTAAAATTTATGGACTGATGGAGTAAATTCTGGCAGGTATGCTTCAGATCTAAAGGTCTCTACACACTTCTTGCGCAACCAAACGCCCAAACAGAACAGTCGAGGGACAAACCAGCAAAGCTGTAACTACTGGAAATACTTTGGTCTGAAAGCTCACCGGCAGTAAACAACACGCCACTGAAGTTTCCAGTGCAGAAACTGCGATCAGAGGCACCGTGGCGCCCTTTTGTGAATGTTTGCCTACCCCGGGATGTTCCCGAGGTGCAGGGCGCACGCAACAGAAAACATGACTTAGCAGCGGGGCGCCATGCTCAGCACATGAAGAAAAAAAAAACATTGGTGCTGCTATATGAGTCTCTGAAAGCGGAACTCGTGCACCTTAATTGTTGTCATTTACAGTAACCCTGCTTGTGAGTAATGACATCTGAGAATTTCAATATCAAAAACCCATTGACTCATAAGCTAAAAGCTTCTGCTGTAGAAAATGAAACAAAGGCCACAGGCGGTAAAAATGGCAGCAGTTCCTAAAACTGTTAAACTTCCACATTCTTGGTGCAAAAATAATCTAAAAGATTATGTGACAAAAAAAAACATCAGAAACATCATACTATCAAAACCTAAAATGTTATCACACAGGGCGGTTTCCCACCAGTTTGATGCTCCTTACCGTTGGTGCGCAGCGGCACCATCTTCTTCAGTTCCCGACACCAGTTGAGCTTCTTCTCCTGCTCCAAAGACGCCTGCATGGCCCGGTCCAGGATAGCGGCTTGCACCACCTCCCTGAAGGCCTGGGGGAAGTGGTTCATGGCGATCATCTCCAGCGTGTAGCGGTGCATCCCCCGCAGGTGGTGCATGAGGCCCCCGCTGGTGGCGGGCTTCACCACGTCGTTGGGGACGCGCTGACGGATCTTCACCGCTTTCAGTAGGTTGGACACGAACAGGAATTTGGGGAGGAAGTTCTGGCCCTGCGACATGGCGGACGGACGGGAGAGTGGAAGGAAGGGAGGAAGAGGATCGAGGAGGAGGACGAGACACTAAGCGGCGATGATGGAGCAACGTGAAATCTGGACAGAAAAAAAATGGAGGAAAAGGAATGGTTATTTTACAGTGGCAGATTATTCAGATGGGAATTTTTCGTGGAGAATCCCCTCGAATTAAATGAGACACTAAACACATTTTAATTTATAGCCTACTTCGGAAAGCACCTATAAACAGAGAAACATTTATCATTGAGTTTATGAGATGTTTTTTTTTTTACTTTTAAATGAAATTTGTTCATTAAAACAGAAAAAAAAAACAAAGGTTGCTTTATAGTCTCTCTTTTGAGAGTTTTACCCAACAGGGTGTGCCACTGTCCTATGGAGCTCAGACCCTCCCAACAATCATCTGGTGTTTTCCAGACTTTCACCCTGGGCCATCCAGTGTTTTCCAGGCTGATGGGAAGGTCACAAGGTCCCCTCCCTTCACAACACCCCGCCACTTTCAGGTCTTTGTTTAAACATATCAGGGTGTTAAGTTAAGACACAATAGGATCCTGTTACCAAGAGATAAAACACCCTCTTGTACTAACACTTATTAATATGTAACACTTTATAATCGTTTATCTTTAGAAAAAAGAAAGAACATTGATTCTTGTTGCTCATAAAAAAGTCATTGAGCATATTAATTATTACAGCTTTAATCATTTTTCTAATTAAACCTTAGTAAGCAACATCACAGCAACAGGTGAAGAAGGGGAAGCAGCATTTCAATATTTTCTCTGCTACGACTATTATAGCAATAACAATTGAATCAACTATTAGCATCATTTAATAATTGAAGTTTATTGATCTCACATTAGAGAAATTTACCTCTGCATTGAACCCATCCGCTTGGGGAGCAGCTCTTGGTGTATATCGAGGCTCGATGCAGGCTGCCTTTCTAAAAAATACACCTATATAAAGTTAGAGGGTCGGATTCGTCATTGAACTAGTCATGTGACCCAGAATGCCTCTTTATTGCAGCCTGAGCGCCTCTTAAACTTGAAAAGTTTCTGTTAGGCAACAACACAGATAAAATACTTACCAGTTCAGACATATTTCTAGTTATCTGATGTAGGATTTAATCTAGATGGGTAAACGCGACCCGGTCTTTACAAGTAAATCCACGGAATGATGCTAGTTGTCTTAAGCAGCGCGGAACCTGGACGTTACAGCTCTAGTGCCCCTAGTGGCTGAAAGTTATACAACACTGCTTTAAAAGATATTGAACTGTAGAAAGTTTATGATGTTTCCCTGTTGCTAACTGTAATTGCGTTGATTTTATCTTCTACCTAAATGATCAAACTTATTTTCCCAACTTTAAAAGCTGAACCAGAATGCTTGGCTTGATCCAATTTATGCTCTATTGAGAGACAGAAACTCTTTTCAAAGTCTAACACTGTTTTCCCCATTCGGTCTCTAGCGGCAGTAGTTTTAGGGATCAGTTGATTTGAAGCTAAATGTATTTTTTCACAAAATTACAATTCTACTTTTATAGTGGTGAAAATACTTCTTCTGAGCCTGCTGAATGGGCAGTGCTCAGCCCGTATTTCTCTGTAGTTTTAGGTTTTTGTTTATTTCCAGACATCTTCTTAAAAGATGTGATCCGGGGAGGATTCAGAGTAGAACCGCTGCTCCTCCACATCAAGAGGAGCCAGTTGAGGTAGTTTGGGCATCTGGTTAGGACGTCTCCCTGGTGAGGTGTTCCAGGCATGTCCCACTGGGAGGAGGCCCAAGGGGAGACCCGGAACACGCTGGAGGGCCTTGGAGCACCTTGGGATTCCCCGGAGGAGATGGCCCGAGTGGCTGATGAGAGGGACGACCTCAGATAAGCGGAAGAAGATGGATGGATCTTATCTAAAGTACTTTTAACCCTTTATAGAGCGCTCACTTAAATGGTTTGAAAATCAAAATGTCAAGCCAATAGTTTTACTGGAATTCAGGACATGACCTTATTGCCTTTGTTACATTAAAAAAATATGGATATTTTGATGGTAACAATTTCTGTGAATGTAATAACAAGAAACGCTGACTTACCCGAATAAATTAATAAAAAAAGAGCTTTTATAAGAAATTCATGAAAAACCCTGAGAGTGAAAGAAACACTTTTTTTTTGGTACAACATAATCTTAGAGGCATTAATGCTTTTACTGACACTTACATTTTTTACTTTATAAACCTAATATTATTGTTAACTAGGCTTATTAGCATGTTAAATTTACTTAGCTTTTCAAGTAGCTTTTTACCTTTTTTTTTACTTGTTAACTTTCTTTTATTTCTCGACTTAATTTACAGTAGGTAATATATCACTCAAGGGCTGATCTAATTGGTGAAATGCCAAAATAAGACGTACAGCCATGTAGCAGTATATTTGCTGAATGGCTGGATATAGATCTTGTGCTTCTAGATCTCGCTGAGGGGAGGATGGGACTCCATTTGTAAGGGGTGTGCAAGGGATCAAAAATGGTAACTTGCCCTATAAAGAGTTAACTTAAATGACTGTTAGATGGAATAGGTATGTGGTTTATAAACCAATAATAAACCTAATGCAGGCTTTTACAAACTTTTTTCTTGAATTTTACCTTGATACCAGTTATTAGGACATATCTTCACCAATATCATAAATTTAGATTTTTCTTCCTGCACTAAAACTGTTATTCTTTACTTCTCTATATAGGAGTTGGGCATGGTGGGTTTTAAAGGACTATTTCAACTAAATTAAAGGTCAGCAAGTGATTTTTTTCAAATGTCCACCCTTTATCCTCACATCAACAGGCTGACAAAGAGTCAGTGGATGCTGCTGAAGTTCACAACCACCTGAAGGCTAAAGGGGAGCTTCTCTCTCCAAGCAGCAGCAGGTGCAACAGCATCCAGGCCCTGTTAAAGTCACTCACTTCCAGGCAGCAGCAGCAGGCTGGATGACTGCTGCCCCAGCAGCTACACAGGCTGAGGGGTTAGCATAGCTAGCTACACACACACACGAATAAAGAAAAAAAAAGACAACAACAGGAGACTTTGCTGACGTTAAAGGCTTACGTAATTGCAATGACAACTACCTCTGAGACAATGTAGTGATCGGCGGCGGTTTGGATAAAAGAGAGCTGCTGAAATTAGTCCGTTTAAACGCTCCTTCCTCCTTGTTATCCGCTCCTAGGGGGTACGTCTTTGTAAACAATGGCTGTCAAAGCCACTGTCGTGAGCAGGTTTTTCCTCCATGTCCCCAGAAACACGACCAACATGTTACTCAAGGCCCCAAAAAAACACACATGATGTGTCCGTTAAGTCCCAGCCCCTCGACGGGGGAAGAATGTAGTCCAGGCCAAAAAGGCAAACAGGAGGAGGGGGGAGAAGTGTTGTCTTACCTGTGTAATATGTCGGGGGAGGGGGGTGGGTGATAACAAAGCCTCCCCGGATGCTCAGGCTAGTCCACTCTCAGCCACTTCACTCAGCCTCACCGCTGCGGCTCTCGGCGCCATTCAAGCCTCTCTTTTTTTTTCTCCCCCCTCCACTATAACGTCTTATTCAGAGCTCTGGTGGCTCGGAGGAGTCCTTTCGAAAGACTACACTCATCCGCTGGTGCTCGTTTTTAAAAAAAGGAGAAAAAAAACTCCAAGTCAAGGGGATTTCCACACGGGGACTTTCCGTCCACCCATTTTACTCTCTCAGTCACTAACTGCAGTTCTACCGCACCGCCGCTAGGGGGCCCCTATCTGACTGTCTGAAGCGATACTGAAAAGCATATCCCACCTACTGAGCACAAAGGAGCCTTCAGTGAATGAGAGAGACAGGCCGCGTCACACTCTATTTCATGAGACAGCCTTAGAAATAAATCATTAACCCCCCTAAAAAAAAAAAAAAGAAAAAAGATCAGCCTCAACGAATGACTCAGGGATACGAAGAAAAAGAAACATTTAATTCATAAAATAAAAAAAAAAAGGCTTTGACTCACAAGCTGCTTTGTGCGTTTTTAATTGACATTTCAGTGTTTGATTTCATTATCATAAATATATTATTTTGACTGTTTGGAAATTATGCTCAGAGGATTTAGAACAGAATTCCTGACATCTGAATTCTTATTTAATTCTTTCCTGTTTTTTCTATCGATTTGTGGGTTACTCAATTATTTATTGCAGGGGTCTTCAACATTTTCCAGGACAAGGGCCCCCAAACTGATGGCTCGATGAAGCGGGGACCCCCTAATTATATATATTGTATGAAATTGCGTTATATCAAACTGGTTCTATAGTCACTCTATTACAAATGGAGTAATGTAGCGAAAGTAATTTCGCCCTGGGATTATTAAAGTATTTCTAAATCTAATTAATGGTTGATGGGACAGGTGTTGTGAATGAAATGGTGCCCAGCTTGAAAGAGCTTCTGTGTGTCGCTGAATGTGTGCATTGATGACTGAAAGATATCATGAAAGATAAAGATATCTTCTGCCTCCATTTATCTGTTTACAACAGTGTGTTGAATTCATTTCAATGTGTATTTAAAGACATTGGAAAGAACTGCAAGGGGGGATATTAAAAAAAAAATCTAATCAACCAAAACTTTTGAGACCCTCAAGCAGCACCTGGACCCGTAGGGGTCGCGGACCCCTTGTTTAAGACCTATGATTTAGTGTTTTATGCATATTCAAGAGGCAGTTTCCTCTTCAGAATCAGAATCAGAAATACTTTAATAATCCCAGAGGGATATTACTTAATTATTTCTGTTGATCGTGTTAAGCTGAATAAACCCAAAATACAATAAAACTGCACCTGTGTAACTTAGATGTTCCATACATTAACAAAGGAAATCTAGTCAAAGTATGTTTAGGGTCTGGATACGTGCAGAAACAGATATTATACTATGGAAACGCACATTTCAAGATTTTAATTCCCTGCCCCATTATCTAAATGTCATAATCATACATCCATCCATTCATTTATCTATTGATCTATCCATCCATCTACCTGTTCTTTTATTCAGCCTTTATAATTATGTAATGTTGAACTTTTGTAACTGGTCTTGCAGTGGACTGAAAACTTTACTAATTTGAATTTTGAAATTTTTTTTTCTCAACTTGATCTACATGAGAAAAACGAAAATGAGACCTTCCCACATTTTCAAAGGTGCTAAAACGTTATCTGCTTATCTTTTGGTTTAAAATCTTTCACATGCAGGTGGCTTTTTAAGAAATGCATGCAACATTCAACCCATCCGAGAGTACTATATAAGCAAAAACACTGCATACGTTGAAACCCACTCAAATATTGGCACTTCTTTTGGTTAAGGTGGTTAACAGACTTTCTTTATTACTGGCTATGTCAGACTGTGACAAAGCCCATCAATGATCTGTCTTTGGCTCCATCTCTCACAACATGACTCTCAGAGATGATACGAATGAAACAACAAGAGAAGCAATGTTTTCAAAGCCTTTATCTATTTAGAAAATAACTAACACAATTCAGTAAAGGGCAGGAATTTATTAGAAAAATCAGCATTTAGTTTGTTGCTTTGATTTTTTTAAATAAAGTAGCATGTAATGTTACTGTTAAAAATAAAAATATAGGCCAGATTTTGCTGTCTTTATTTGAGAAAAAGTTAAAAAGTATGTCATGTTAAACAGAGAAAAAAAACAAATTCTTAACCACAATTTCATAAAAGACAAACCCTTCAGCTAATATCACATTCCAGAAGAAAATTTGTTCTTGGAAAATATAAATGACATCCAGAAATATTTAACTTACCTGTAAAGATTCAGGCTGAAACCATCTGTCGTCTCATCAATGGGAACACTGGCCCATGTCTACTTGTAGATGTTCATTGCTCATTTTCCACTTTCCTTTCCCTTCTCTGAGGAAAGCCTCCCGGTTCCCTGTTCTTCCGGACAAACACTGGAAACCACAGCTCTGATGAAGGGAACAGAAACCTCCATATCAATCACCTGACAAGCATTCCTAAAGAATGAGCTCACTGACTCACCTTTTAAAGCTCAATTCTCATTGAGTCACCTTCTACATAAAAAAAAAAAAAAATCAGAAGTCACACAAATCTTCTACAGATTTTATGTTAAAAGTTCCACATTGGGTCACATGCTGCTGAGTCGCTGTCTGTGATCAATACAGACTTGTTAATGGTTGCAATAAAAGCAGCACATCACAAGTACATGGAAACCCCCAGAGGAGACAATTGACCCACTGATCTGCTCCAAATCAGCAGTTCTCAACGTCTACCCGCTCACTCTTGTCGGAAATGTAGAGAAGAGGTCATCAAAGTATGGATGAAAGAAGGTTCAGTGTATTAAAAGACACAACCACTATTGAGCATTTTTTCTATGGATAAACTTAACATGCACAAGTGCACCCTCACAAACAATTACAGGTGCTTGGCTCCAGGTACTCAGAGATTCACTTCCATATAGAAAGCCCAGATTCATATCTTCAGGTAACACAGAGTATATGTCAGACTTAATAATACTACTTCAGTGATAGTTTCAAGGTGTTGCTTTATTGTATATCTCGTACCATGTCTTTCGGTTGTGCTGTTCTTTTTTCATCTCGTTACAGGTGATGAAGCAGACTGAAAATGTTTTGTCATTGTCTCCTTTCTACCTCCTCTTTCTTTCTCTTTTTTTTTTTTTTCTTTTTTTCCTTTTTCTTCTTCTGTTTTTCTGCTCTATTTACATTGGAGTGTCCATATAAACTGTAAAACTCCCTGCATAATTATAATAAAGCAATTTATATGCATGAAACAAGTGGAGCAATATGGCAATTGCCATACTGCTACACTTCTGAAAGTAAAATCTGTTGGGCTCTTTTTGGCATCAAGACAATTATTCTTATTGCCACATTGCCAGACAGGACACTGTTCAAAAAAACAAAAAACAAAAAAACACATAAACTTCATTTTTGACACAGACGTTCATAGTCTAGAAAATAAAATTCAACTTTGTCATTACACTGTCACAAGTACAAAGCATTGAATTTCACACTCTATATTTAAGCCATCCCCTTGGGGAGCAGTGTGTTGCCATTGTGCGGCGCCCTGGGAGCAGTGTGGGGTTAAGGGTCTTACCCAGAGTGGCAGTCTGTGGGAGTGGGGCTTGAAACTCAGAACCTCAGGGATACAAGCGCAATGACCCAACCACTTAATATTTTTGGAACAGTTTTACAAGCCTCTGACAATAACCTCCAGTATGTTTGGCCCTAATTACTGCTAAAAGACTTGCTGTGAAGGAGTGAGATTTGTTAGGTCTCCTTAATCCCCTACAACATTTCAGCTCTGCCTATAAATGTTCTAAGAGGCGATGATCAAGTCTCCTTCACTCTTTCCTTTAACATAATCTGATAATATTTATTATTATTGTGGGAGTGTTTTACCTAGTGGTTAGAGCAGTGCACTTGTGCTCTGAAAAGCTTTAAGTACCCGGTTCAATCACCACAGCCTGCACTCTGGGCCTCTGAGCAAGACCCTTAACCCCACACTGCTCCCCAGGTGCCGCACAATGGCAGCCCACTGCTCCCCAAGAGGATAGATTAAATGCAAAGTTAAGTGAGATTAATAAAGTTCAATTTCTAATTTCTATTAGCTCAGCTCTTGAGATATTGCCCTACTATTTCCACTACATGTTCTTTTCTTATGATGCCTCTTTTTTTTTTTTGTTAAGTTCACAAGCCTCTTCTGCAGCAGGAAATACCAATGACAAAATGCTGACACTCCTTTCATTTTTGATGCCCTCAAGGTTACAAAATCCCCTGTTTTCCAGACAGAATGGCGGCCATTATGGTCAAACACCTCAATTGTAGTTTCATCAGAGCTCAGCATGAGGTATCTCTTCAAAGGAATTTGACCTTGATTGCATTTGCAAAATGTAATTGGTATTTTTCTGTGGTTGGGGTGGTGGTAATGACAGCTGCCTCTCTAAATGGCCTTTCAGCCCAGGTCTGTGCAGATTACACCATGAGTAAAAAACACATTTTTACCAGCTTCTGAAAGCATCTTTACAAGGTCTTTTACTTTAAATACTCTCATTTTACAATAAAACAATTAGTCTCTAGGTCACAGGACCCATCTCTATAGTAAAAAGTGTGATGGATAGTTGCTCCCATACTGTATATGTTTACATTTAATGGTTTGAGCACAACATGTCACCTACTGATATCTGTAAATTGTACCAAGGGTTTGAACCGGAGTTGCGAAGTCCACTGTAGTCTTTGAGATTACAGAATAATAAGGAAATAAAAATATCTAAAAGATAATTGTAGTTTTCATGATGTTTGCCTGATAGAATTCATTGTTATTATGATCCAATCTCACCTAAAGCATGAACACCTCAGATTTATCAATACAGTAGATGGTAAGAAATAAAATTCAGTCAAGAAACTGTTTAATGGTTAAAATCATTATGAAAATAAAAAATTACCTTCTATTAATATGAGCACTCACACGGTCTGGACGGTTCAAATCATAAATATAAATACAAGACAATACAGAAATCCTTATTATTAAAAAGCCTGTCAGTACAACCCTCTTTTCACCAACACTTCAGGCAAGTCAAATGATTTTATTATTTTCTATTTCACTTATATTTTATTTTATTCTTGTAACTATAACTTCTTATAATCAAATAGGCATTTTTTTAAAAAAAAAGCTATGAAATCAAAACATTTTTAACCTTTTTTATTTACGGTTTTCTTTTCTAAATCTTGTTTTTATATTTTAAAGAACATACAAAAGAGAAAGAAAAAAATTCTCCACTGATACTAGGAGATAATAAAAATATTAAGGAAATTAACAAAAGAAACCCATCACAAAACATATTTCCAAAAAAAAACAAACAAACAAACAAACAAAGCTTTAATGTTGATAATTCAACTTTATAAAGATGGGGATAACAAAAAAAAAAAACAACTATAAAAATCTAACTAATTCATTATTATAACCATTTCTAGAAACATGAAATTATTTAGTTAGAAAATAGCTTGTTTTGTATAATTTTAACTGCATTTTCAAGAGACATTTTTCTTTCTGTATTTTGGTGGTATTACTAATCATCTACTGCTTCTACTGTATGCTGTTTGCAATGTACACAGTAACACATTTCATTAATTAAACATGCAATGACCTATAAGAACTTGAAATGCACCAAAAATAGCATGAATAAGCTACCTATTTAAGGCCTTTATGAAATATCCAAACCATTCTTTTTTAGGGGGGTGGTTCCCTTTACTGCATACAAATCCAATGATCACCAACAGAAAATGGCTGTCAGGCAAATATGTCCATACAACCTCAAATATCTACAAAAATTTCAACAAGTGTCTCTTTGTAAGATGCAGAAGAACCCTTTTTTGAAACTACCGAGAAGGTCTTTGTATTATACTCTGACCCTGTTTATCAGAACGATCAGATCATCCTAGATGGTTTGGTTGAAACTTTTAAGCCCAGTCCATAATTTCTTAATAGGGCGGATACTGAAGTTAGTCATTTTTTTTTCTTTAAAACTATGATTAATACTCTAAAATGTTAGATAGAATAACAATTAAATTATGACTGAAACTTTTAATGGAAGATACCGGCAGAGGTGTGGTTTTTGACTTAGTCCCAGATTTGATAACTTGAGACTAACTTGGTTGTATTTTAAACTGACCTGTACTACTTATGTGTGACTTAGTTTGAGCTTGAATGACTTAATGCTCCTAAAAATGTAAAAAAGTCAAAACTTAATGAACAATTACTGACATGCATTGATAGTCTACTCACATCAATTAACCCTCAGCAAATTATGCTAGCTAAAAATTACTTCTTAATGACCAAAAATTAAAACCATAGGATTTAGACTTGACTTTGAACTGGGGAAATCATAGCATTAATATAAGTGGATCAAGAAAGACTGCTTTAGAAATCAGGTTCCTCAAGCTTGGCTGAAATTTTCAACTGCACACAAGGACAGACCAAGCAGCATCCAGAGTTAAAACAAAGTTGGAATTTTGAGAACAAGAAAGGGAAAGGTTTTGGGAAAAATAAAGGTAAGGCTTATTTGATCAACAATGGGTCTCAATGCAAAAATGTAAAAGAAAATTGGAAAATAATCCTCAAAAAGTTTAAAATTGGCAACGGAATGGTTAAAGAAGTCTAAATTAAAGGTTTAAGAATGGCCTTGTCCTTAACTCTATTGAAAACATACTACACTTAAAGACCAGAGCTACAGCAGAACAGCACGCTGCTAAAACTTGGACTCAGCCACACTATGTACATATATGGTTACAGGCAAACACGTGGATTATCTTTGTGTCGTCCTTAAAAATCACTGCATTTGTGTTCTACATAGTCATTTCTCCCTAAAAAAAAACGCAAGTAATGAAATGTATCACAGAAAGCCCAAAATGAATAGGACATTGATGCCAATAATGATTCTATGTAAACTCCTACCTGGAAATGTATGCAGTGGAAATCTACATAAAGTGTTAGAGTTGTTACTTCCTCCCTGCATCTCCAACACACACGAATACAAAGGTACACATCAGCATCAAATCAGGTTTTAACACCAACACATCTAAAAGTTGCAGGATAAAATACATAATTGATCCAAATAGCATTTTCTATCTGGTAAAAAGGAGATGCAGGTATAGAGTACCACTAACTAGAAAATAATCACTGTGATTGCTTCCAAAAAGCAGAAGCCTGTTGCATATTTTTTAAAAGTCCACGGCAAAAAGTGCAACCTTGTAAAGTCGTACGCTGGAGCAGCAGTACCAGAGTCAGTGAAGGAAATAGTCTGAATCAAGTTGCGAAAGGTTGGTTTTGTGTTGGTGACCGCTAATGACAATGAAATTCCTCCATTGGTACAATAGGAAATAATCTAGTTGTTAAGTAAAATGGGTAACACCACACATCCTGTGCAGAGGTTATTCATGAATTTACAGAGTGCCTTCACACAAAAGCTTGCTCAACTTTAGTGCAGATGACCTGGAAGATGCTGTTTTTGAAGCCAACAGCAAGAAGTCTCATGCAATGGCCTTCTCTGGCTGGACAGTATTGTGTTTTTTGATGAGAATCCAAGACATTTTTGTCTTTGTCACTGAGTGTTTGACTGACATTAACCTTTACATTGTTAGACAATGGAAAAAACAAGGAAAAGGTGTGACTGTTAAGGTTTTTCACTTCCTTGATTGCAGCAGTGTTGGAGTGTTGAATGAACTTGTTCCTTCATGGGCTTTACAGTAAATGCCCCATGTTGTGTGTACAATGTTACATCCTCTTATGGTGGTTTATGTTCCTCTTCCATTGAAGATATATTTTACTGCTTTGCAATTGAACACTCTCTAACGTTGCAGGTCAATTGAAAAAGGAACCGCAGAAACTGAAATCACACTTTTATGATAATGGAGACATTACCGTCCACCGTCCATCTGCTGGTAATCCAGGCGCTTTACATTAATCTATAAGCTTCCTAATACACACCTCTATAAGTTTTCTGGAGTCATACGTCTCTTGTGTTCTGACAGTGTGGCCAGTCCCTCAGAGTGACTTCTGAACCCAGACTGTTCCATTGGAGCCCCAAAAGCCTCGGAGCCCCGTCCCGATATGAGTTGTCAGAAAAGCGGGGAGAACCCTGGGGAGAACTTTGATGAAGAACATCTCAGTGTTCTTCTGGCTTCTCTTCTGACTGGAAAGCACCTCAGAGGCAAATCGAAACCAACCTCCACAAAGACAACACTTGAGACAGATTTGGTATGTGTGTGTAGGAGGGTAGGGGGTTAAAGCTGACACCACTTTACTATTGATTGCCTTAAAGCTAATATTTTTTTTCAATTTTCTTTTCTTTTTTTTGTGTGTTTGTGTGTGTGTGTGTGTGTGTGTGGGGGGGGTGTCTTGAACCTCAAAAGGTTCAAGCTGGTTTTGATAGAGGAAGGGATCTGGGATATAACTGTTTAAACTGACTGACACTGACCTCTAGTGGCATCTTTCAGCAACAAAACACAACATTTTTTCAAAGCAATACATTTTATTAATAAATCAGCCATTTTTAAATATTTAGAAAAACACATTCACACAAAAAGGAATTACAAAGTAATACACAGAAAGATACCATAAAGCAAATACAAAAAGAAAAAAGAAGTAAACAAAAGGGCAGCAGTTTTGGGCAAACTGCAGGCAACTTTGAAGAGGGTTGTGGGAAATAAGGTAAAATATGAAGAAAAATAAAAAATTCTTTATCACCATGGTTCTACTTAGTGAAAAATCTCCATTTACGCCTTAAAGTACCTTATGGTAAAAAGTTAATGGCTGTATTCCCACACAGAGAGATCATGTCGAAGTTCAATATACAGCAAAACTGCAAACAAATGTCTTTGTGCTTTTGCTTTCTTAATTGAATATTTTTTATTTGTTTTTTTCCACTTAAATCTTATTGTTTTTTAACCATAACAGCAAAAAAGTAAACTGAACAAATAGAAAAAATAGATACCCAGGTAAAACTTAGTGCTTCTGTAACATTATTAACATATTAATTAATTTTTTGTTTCAATCCTCTTTCCTCGACTAAAGTCTTGTAGTTCATATTTTCCCATTTTTTTTCTTAATTGTGTTTTCTGTAGCCTTAAGATAAATGTGAATTTTTTCCAACGAGTAGATTTCTTCTACAATTTCAGTCCATTGGGCTTTTTTGTTGGTATTGTTTCCTTTCCCCACTCCCTGCTGATGGCTTTCTTGGCTGCTACCAGAAATATATTAATTAGATGTTCATCATGGGTGTTGATGGTCTTTTCTGTGTATATGCACAGCACCATACGGTTCTTTTGTATTCCATAACCAAATATGTGTTGCAGGTCTACACTGATCAATTTCTTTCTTTATTTATTATGTCTTGACCTTCAGCTGACAATATATCTTTTCCTCTTCTTAACTGACTGCTGTATGTGACAGCAATCAGCAGAGCCTTTAGTAATAAGAAAACATTAAAAAGAAAAAATTCTTCAAATAAATGTATTTTTTGTCTGATTATCATAAATTTAGACTTAAAAAACAAAAATCTAAGTCTTAAATTAAAGATATTTTTCAGTGGGAAGAAAATCTTTATTGTACAATTTTGATTAATATTAGATTTTCTTTCAAAATTTACCAGGGAAATATGTATTTGCATTCATGCAAATATCCCGTTGTTCACCAAGAGTACAGTGTTTAGCATTCTCAAATAATATTTAAAGTTTTTGTGCACAAATCGTTAAATATTCTTCTTAGGAAAGAGTCCTGGGTCCTCCCTTATGCTTTCCTTTCCTTACATCACCTCAAAAGTTTTCAAGGTTTAAGGTCTACTGACTGAAATGTTCATGAAAAAAAAAATTGGTTTTGAGTGTAGTGAATCATTTCTTTGTTGACCTGGATTTATGATTTAGATCTGCATTTATTTTAAAGACACAAAATTGATTGCTTTGAGTTTAATGCTAGATGTCAAGGAAGTGTTATGAAAAATGTCCTGGTATTTCAGGGTTAATGGTGCCGTGCCCTCTGGATTCTCATGGCCTTTGCAAGAAAACAGGCCCACAGCATCACAGCGCCTATACCTAACTTAGAGAGGCCTCTTTAAAATGTATTTCTAGATTTTTGCCAAACCTTGCTGATGTTTTTGCTGCTGAAAACAAGTAATCTTATTTTACTAAAGCTTACAGTGTCATACAGTAAAGGCCCACTAGAGTTTTGAGATGGTTAGAGGAGAAACATGCTGGCTTCCTTGAGATTTTTTATATATATTTTATCACTGGCTTAAAACAATAAATGAAATATTAAAAACAACGTAATATCAGTCATAACTGATATTACGTCATAACTGATATAACTGAACATTATACTTTTAAGGGGTACCTACTTTCCCTTTTTCTTTTACTACTGACAATACTAAATACAATGTATGCAGCATTCAGCTGACTCAAAGGACTAGAACAATTTCAATTACATGCATAGAAAATAAAGCACAGAAAGCAACCAAATCACAACGATCTCATATTTACACGCCTGTAAACAGCCCTTGAGTTGTAAATTCAGCTTTCTTTCAAACCAAAAAATTGGGGATCCAGAAGTGGATAATCCAGGTCCAGAAATTAAAATGGTTTTACAGAGATTAGTCCCAACCATTAATTTTTCCAGCTCCACAACATGGACATGGGGCTGATCAGCTGAGAGGATAAAGGAAAAAACTAGGCAGATTTTTTACTTTCTTGACCTAGAGTATCCAACTTCTACAGTTGCATGCATCAAGGATCTGACAGTAAACATGCAAGGGGAGCCAAAGATAACTCTCTTTTCTTTTGACCTCTCTCAACATTGACTTCACTGTGGGTGGTGACAGAATAATGGGAGGAGCTAATCTAACATAGCGGTCAGTAACACTGCAGATAAGTGAACTCCTGTGTGACACCATGGCCACTTTCTGGGGTAACAGCAAGTCATTTCACAGTTCTCAGTCTGATTATCCTAAAATGTAAACCTTAAAAATTACTGAGTCAAATGTATTATTTCCCATATATTAAATGATATTTAAGTAGTTTAGTATTTTTATATTGTACCTTTTTGAATTTAGTTCAAACATGTACGTAAAATAAAGCCTATATATATTTTTAAAAAGGGTCAATGTGAGAATGTTACTGTCACAAAAACCGTAAATTTATTACTAGCACACCATTACATTTGATCGCTTGTGGGTTTATTTATCTAAACATCTATTAGAAATCAAATCAAATTAAAACAGCTGTTCTATAAAAGCAGAGTCAAACCCTCCTTATAAGGCAGAAAGTTGTACTCTTCAAACTTTCAAAAAAAGTTAAAAAAAACAAACCACTTAACTTTGTTTTCCAAGTTTGAAAATCCTTCACTTCCCATCCAGAAAGTTTTCTCAATTCAAAATGTCTGGAGTAGTGTTGAGTTCCAGGCTCATGCAAATTGAACGCAAATAATAGGAGTAATGGGCAAGGACGGAGCTAGATAGGGGGCCAGGGGTGGCCATGGCCACCCTTAGCTAATCATTGGCCACCCCTGTGGCCACCCGTACCATTTATTTCCCTCTAATACAGATGGTGGCAACAGTAGTACTCTCAAGTGGAATATTAACATTTAAATTTTTTTAATATATTAACAATTACTTGACAACAAAAACACTAGTTAATTATGCACATCAATATACTAACATTAAAGATAAGTAGAGAATTTATGCTCTTTTCTGAAATAGATTTTGTATTTTATGGTGTAAAGAGATACGTCTCTGCAAGTCATCTAGGAGTCTTCAGTGAAATCATAGATAAATCATTACTTTAATAAAAACGTATCAAATTATCAATTTATGTAGATATAAGTATTTGTAAATATCAATTTTTCTAGAAAGCATGGATGTTTGAATATATTTGTCTATTTGTTAGCAAAGGTTGTGGGAAAGTATAGTTTGTCTTTATTTAGAAAATATTATATTTTGCTCGTTAATTTTCCTGTTGGAACAGTGAAGACCGACCCTGAGGTGCTGGCGCCTATCTGCTTTCGGCCACTCCTCAGTCTACATTGGTTAGTGACTGGCCACCCTTTTAAAAATGTTCTGGCTACGCCTCTGGTAACGGGAAGTCATTGAGGTCGTTGTTGAACTGTAAGATCAGATACTGGCCCATACCTCTGAAAAGGGAATTCAAACTCCTTGATCAATAGTTGCTTGTTGGCAGTAGTCTTAGTTGTTAAAAATAAAAAAAAAGAAAGGGAATAGTGGAATTTTTCTATTTCTTTTTGGAAGCACACATAGCCTAATTAATATAATCTATTAACATAAAGCAATATGCATGGTGTGGTTGTTACATATCAGATACACTGGTCATTGGCATGGCTATCATTGGTCTAAACAGTTAGGGACAAATTTTCCACTTTGATCAGCCTAATAATTATGGTAGGTCACTTCTTTGATTTTATTTATTTAGCTCAGGCTACTCGTACGTTGAAAGGGCAATATTACTGCCATTATTGTAAAAAAAAAAAAAAAAGTGGTGCGCCACCAAACATCTTCCTGAGTGAAACACTGATGTAAATGAACATGTGAGGCCTTTTTTGTCACCTAATATAAAGGCAAAGGATTATAAAAAATTTTATTTGCTTTTGGACTGACTTAACTTAAAATAAGGTACGCTACTATCAAACAAAAGATATCCTATTATCAGTAGGTTTTTTTGAACAGAGAGGGAAATGTTAATACACTGATTTCAACTTTCTTTTCAATTTCTCCATTTAAAAACTGCCACTAGATGTTTAATCTTGGAGCTCCGTTTTAAAAGGGGCCCTCTCAGATCTAAATTTATACAAAACAAATATGTTTAGAGTGTTGTTTAGTACAGCTAAGATATGAACTAATATAATCTCAGTTATCTATATAATTTCAGAGTCATACGAATGTAGGATAATGAGTGTAACATTGCACCTTTAGAAGAAGTGAGTTTTTGGGAATATAGTGTACAAATCATCGATCATAAGGAAGTGTCTGGCTGGGAAAGAATTGCCTGTTAAATATCTACAACTTTCCAAACTCTGCATTTCCTTCACTTTTTTGTTTTAATATCCTCCTTTTACTTTCTCCTACTGCTCCTCCTTCTCCTCCTCCCTGCCCCGTGTATCACCTTGCTGTCACTTTACTCCCCCCTCATTTCTGCTGTACATTCAGTTCTGTCTCCACCCTTTTTTCTCTGGGAAATTGGAGCTGTCAGCACATGCCGAGCAAAGTCTAACTGTCTGTTGTGTGTGAAGGTGGGGCTCCTCTCTGGGTGTGTGCGTCTCTTTAAGACTTTGACTTGCACGTTAAGTTTCTTCCTATGGCAACACCGGGAACAAATAAAAATAAAAGACAAAAGCATAATTTGCATCTCTGCAACCGCAGAATTTTTTGGCATCTGAACTGTCTTTAAAAAGGAAGCTCATACTTAGGCATGACTATTTTTTTTTATCTTACAGGGAAGTTTCCCATGGCAGACTAGATCATGTAAGTTCCCCTATGCTCTAAAATGAAGGTAGAATTGTATATCAGACAAGATAAAAAAAAAGAGAGAAAACAGATCTTCTTCTACATAAAAACTCTTTATTGTTTAAAAATACAGTCTACCAAAAATAGCTCATAGAATAGCAGAAAAAAAAACATATTTCTCTTTAGTACAGAAAAGCACTGATGATTTACAGTAAAAATCCCACGTTAAACATAGAAAACTTTGCCCATTATGAGTTTAAAACTTCTACCAAGTTAGAAAATACATCTTACTAAACAGCTTTAGGGTTCGACAGATAGTTTCATCTGAATTACTGACTCACCATCAAAAGATGTCCTTGGAAAATTTGTGTATCAACTTATAAAAGAAATATAATCATGCCTGGGCAGGGAATTGGTTCTGTCATCGGGCAGACTGCGTGAGTAAAACCAGTCCTTCCAGTATGATTAAATACTTTAGGATTAACAAGAGTGTAAAGGCACAGCTTCTTTTCAAACAGTGAGTCATGTTGGAGACTTTGGTCTATGTTTTATCATCAAACCAGCAAACACCATCAAACCTGGCATTTTTAAAAGTCAAAAAAAGTTGAAAAGAAATGAATAGAAAAAGACTATATAACCAACATATACATGAAAGTACAAACAGAGTAAGCTAAATGGATATTGCTCCCTTTAAACCAGTATTGACATTAATGGTAAAGATTGCAGTTGGATCTTGTGATATGTTTCAGGGTTTATTAAAATATTTATTGTAACAGTTTTCAAAAAGATTAAAACTGTTGCAATGAACATTTGTATTTAAATAGATAATTCAATAGAAATATGGAACATTTCTGAAAATATTTAACTAAGAATCTGTAGCTGCATTTCCATTACAAATGGGCACCTATTCGGTTGTCATAGAAACACAATTTTGCAATTTCTGTTTTTATAAAGTAAAAAAATGCAATTGAAGTCCCAAAAGGAATAAGTTTGCTCAAACGATAACTTTTATATTTCTTCCTTTTGCCAGCTGTGACGTCTGGTTGTGACTCATGAGATGCAAAAAAAGTGTTTTCATTGCAGGTTTTGTGAAATATATTAAAATTTTATATGGCCAAAGAAATAATATCTTCCTAGCTAAAAAATGTCATCATTGAAAAACACAATTCTTTCTTTTTTTTTTTATTGAACAGCAGAAATTGATGGTCAATGGAAACGCAGCTGATGTGGATCCAACATTAGCCCCAGTATCCAGCTATCAATAACATTCAAAATCAGCCCAGCATCTCCCTTCTTGACTACATTACCACATAAAAACAAACAATAAGACAATCAGTAGATGTGAATTGTATATATAAAAGCAAAAAAGGTGCAAAAACTTGTTTTTTTTAAACCAAACATGTAGATTTTTGCTTGTATGAGCCTTTCCATCCTTCTTCTGACATGTAGAGTTAATGAAGCTTTGGAGACGCTATAGGTACCAAAAGTATCACACAGGATGATAAACATTCATTCATCCTGTGCAAAAAAGGCACACCTGAATCTTGATTGCTTGTCAGCAAGGTAAGTGCACTTTGGCATTACTGCTTTAAAACCTATAGTTTACGCAACGCTGAAGAAACATGGAAAATCTTTATGTTTTTGGGAAAAAAAATGGGTCTGGACATAAAGGCAAAATCTAAAACCATGATGTAGGCACTAAAGCTGGAGCAGCACCCAGTCACGGTCCACTATGCTTTCTCAGTGTTGATGTTCAACTGACGGGGAAGACAGTGGGAGGGATGGGAAATACCGTAACTAGGCAGGTTGACAAAATTTTGTTTTTAATTGGATTCGTAAAAGTATTTGACCTTCTCATTTCCGGTTATGTCCTCTATGTATTTTGTCAGAAAGCAGAAGATGAAGCTGCAGCCCAAGCAGATGATGGTGGCGCCCCACCCAAACCCGTAGGCCCAGGTGTAAAAATACTGGCCCTCGAAGATCTTGTCGTTGAAATTGACGGGGTAGATGATCAGAGCGATGATCTGGAGGATCGCTGTAGGGACAGATGGACAAGCTTTACTAAAGATCCATAAACCTTAAACAATGCTCACATAAAAAAAAATATACATTGTATATAAATTAGGAGAAAAGAATAAAACTTTGAGGGTTTACTCGATAAAGATTTTTACTTTATGATCCAGAAACCTTAAAAAAAATCCTGGCAGGCAGCCCTGATGGTGACTGTAGCAGCAGGGTGTGGAAAATGCCTTCGCACGAATGTGTAAGAGTTGCTTCAACAAACTAAAATAAGTGAGTTGAGTTTGTTGATACTAAAGGTTTTCACTTATCACCACACAACATTTCCTTAGAAACTATTAAATTTAACTGATCGTTTGGCTGATTGAAAATATAAGAGACATTTTCTTATCTCATCTCAAACAACCACTCAGTTAAGTTGCTTTCACTTGCAAGTTTAAATCTTTTCCCTCAAACATACTTAAAGTGGCAAACTTTTGAAAACATTTAAAAAGCCCAGCCAGGGAATGTGTTTTATAATCTGATCTCACACAACGACAAACAGAAGATCAACAAGTACTATTAAAACAGGTATGTCTTAACAACGGAACATACCGTGCTTTGGTAACCGGCTTGTTTCTGTGCTAAAAATAACAACGAGAAAAGATTTTGTAACTATACTTGGGGCTTTTTTTTAAATAAAAAAATAATTCAATCCAATAATTGTTTCAACCTAATGTGTTTGACTGACTTCGACATATGAATCCAGCTTTGCAGACAAGCACACAAGGTGTTGAGGCCGTAACTTTGGGTTTAACCTTTATTAATTCTTTAATTTCTTTTTTTGTAAGTTTATTTTTCAATAGTTTTGGACTGAACAGCCACTCAGGTCTTCTCCAGAATGGGTAAAAAAAAAAAATCTCTGACTTAGGTGGTCAGGTTAGTTGGATCAGGAGAAGGTTAAACTAAATACAATAAAAACAAATTAAAAGCAATTATTAGTCGGTGGAATGCGAACGGTTAGTTACCCTGGAGCCAAAATGTACCGATCACTGACTTGACTACAAGTGCTGCTTGATTGGCTCTTTTAAAAGATTATTTTGGCAATGGTTGCTTTATTTCAAAACAGGCTAAGAGCCAATGGGGTTGGTAGCAACAGTGGTCAACAGGCTGGGACTCTAACCTGCGAGCCACTTTGAAGAGGTAAGGCCTCCATACATGGAACCTCATCAGGACAACAAAGATGACAAGAAAGGTCAGATACAACATGGCTTAGAAAAATGGTGCTTAACTTTTACTCAAGAATCCACACTCTATACTGATAGTTCTGAATGTTGCTCCCTATCATTAATTGTTTATCTTTTTCTCTAAAATCCGTTCTTTAAAAATGCTGCTCCGGGTAAATCATGCTGTTGTGTTAGTGTAAGTGTTAGCCTAGCTTTTGTAGCTCTAGTTTACAATCTACAATAATACTGAGAAACAAAGCTGGTTAAACTTGGTCCAAGCTGTTTAAAAGCAGCAAAATAAGCCAAAAAATGTAGCATCTTCACACAGTGAATTAACCAAAACTATGTTTTATTTTTCTAACAGCTTAGTTCAAACCTAACTGTGCAGTCTGTCTTGTACTTTAAGTGAATAAATGGGATTTAAGGCAAGTGAATTTATTTCCTTTTTAATGAAATCACATGGTAGTTATTGAGTGTATCTCATTCAAAGGTAGCCTATGATTTATAACAATCGACTAGTTGAATTACAGTTATTTATTGACAGATCAAATATGTCTCTCTGTATATGTTTGGGAGCAAAGCTTACCAATGATAAATAGCAGAACTCCAATCCCGATAAAAAAGCCGCTGCTGGGGGTACCACACATGGCAACGATGGAAAGGATGAAGGCAATGATGAGGATGATGAGGCCAATAATCATCAGAGCTGCTACAGCCTTTGCCCAACCTGGAATCAAAAGGGAAACAAAAAAGGGGTCATTTTCTCAAGAAGACATAATTTCACCCTTACATTTATTAAATAAACTATATATTTATAAAATGTTTCGATTCCAGAAAGAAACATTGTTGTCCCTTTGCCCTTCATTCTACCTGTAAGGCTACATTCAATTCAATATCATTAAAAGACCTTGCACATAAATAAAGCCCAATTGAGTCTTCTGAAACAACTTGTCAAAGTATCTATCAGCAAAGCATGATGACTTTTCTGTAAAAAATGTCAGTTTGATGTTTTGTTTTTTTTCTTTCTGTAAACAAGCAGCCAGAACTTGCTTTGACTGACAGAGACAGTTTGTGTGCTTTCAACACGTTAACTCCGCACCTAAAGGAACAGCTCACCACGTTGTTACCTTAACAACCGCACTTTGCTTAAAACTGCAGCTCTACAGTATCTGGGTGCAAGATTTCATTTCTTTCAATGAAAACCAAGATGGACTCCCTTAAATCCAATATGTGCAAAAACCTCTGTTGCTTGTGCAGAAACCTTGTATTATGACATTTATTATATTATGACATACTCTTATTATGTTTTGCTCCAAACAGATTTTTTTTTCCTGCAGGAGGTGATAAAAAGAAAAACATCCAAAGCCTTAATGTTGAATCTACATTTCATGTCTTAATAATCCAGTTGTTCTGTATTTCAAACAAACTCACAGTGTGAATTTTCCAAAGCTGTTTTCCAGTTACCGGATCAGCCTACGCCCTTGAATTATTCACAGCCATGTTGTTGACTGTGGGTTCATGTAATGTCGGACTTGTCTTAGCCAGAGGCATTCCTGCTCAATAAATGTACACACAAAGCTGGTTTCACTGGTTTACTGCTCTACCTAATGATGATGTTGTTAAGTTACACACAAGTTCCTCCATGACAAACGGTTTCTCTTTTCTTCATATAAAACGGTTGGGTGCTGTCTGGTTAAATTCAACTGAACTCATTTTCCACACCTCTTATGATTAAGTTAGGAGGAAAATCTTACATAACTTAAACAAAGGCAGGATATCACGTAAAGTTTTTAAGGATAACAAATAATTTTAATCTCTATTTCCCTTTCATAATTTTAATATAAGCCAATGTGAGGTTGAAATTCCAGTAACTTATAATGATTTCCAGACATCTATCAGCGATACTGAAACACATTACTGATGATACTGGTTTTAGCTTCAACAACTTTGCAAGTTTGGAATGTAAAATAAATCAGGTGGTGATATGCTTCAGGTGGTGCTGATAACTTATTTTGTCTTCCAGATGCTGGATTGATGCCTATCAGAATAAAATGATACATTATAAAAAAAAAAAAACAGAAAAAAAAACAACTTCCCTTCTTTTGGGCTAAAAAGTAATTTCAGTTGTGAAAACCAGAAAACTGTAAAGTACTGCGATATTTTAAGAGTTGGCCTTTGAGTTAGAGGCTCAGTGTTCTCTTAATGCACAATTTTAAATGTAAATGTTACGGCTAAAGAGAAGCTGTCAAATGAAATAACATTGTTTTTTTCTGTACAATGACAATAAAAGCTTCTTATTTATTTATTTTGTGGTATAGGGTTGGAAAAAGTGCTTTTTTAAAGTCATATTTTGGTCACCATATTTTCTAAGTCACTGCTACTTTCAAACAAATTGGGTGGGAAATGGATTCCAAGTACATTAACAGAATTGAAATTTGAATTTGAAACTTGAATGGTTAAGTTAAGTCATATAATCAAACTTTTATGGAAGTTTGACTTTTCTTTTTTTCTTTTAGCTGGTTTTAAACTTGAGCCTAACTTTCTATAGAATAGCAGTTAGGGCTGGACAATTAATTGCATTAGCAATATTATCGAAATTGAACAAAAACACAATTTTCAAATCACAGAGGCAATCAATTTTGATAATATTACATTTAAAAAGAGTAAGTAGCTAAATGTATCCCTCCAGCCCTTTGGCTGGGGACAATATGCTTAAAGTGGGTTTGCAACCACAGAGATGGGAGACAGTTTACAGTAAAATCCAGCAACAAAAGTCTGGACAAGCAAACTTTTCAGGTCATGAAAAAACTGACATCATGTAGTGAAACATTTAAATCATTTTGGTTAAAGCAAAGAAAAATCGAAATAAAATAGAAATTGTTATATTGGTTTAAAATATTATTTTTGGAAAAAAATCATTCATCCCTAATAGTAATCATTATAGGAATACTTGTGTGTGCAAATGCAGAGGGGAAGATTAAACATTAGGTGGGATATGATGTTTCTACAGGCAGTTTATTACACTCAGCATATCTCTGTCTCCTATTTTAGATGTACATCTCTAATGGCTGAAATATAAAAGCACACAATGAGATTATGTGATGGTAAAGAAAGACAATCATCAGAAAAAGGAAGGTCGGTCGTAACCTTCAGTTTTCAGTAATAGTAGCATAGTCTAATATTTTCATCACACCATGAAGAATTCATTTGAGCAAACATTTGGTGTAAAACCGTGTCCCAGTTTGTTTGTTGATTAGGTAGAGTCTGATTTAATTTTATATACCTTAAAAGTCACATTATCAGAAATGAAATAAAAGAAAATTCAGATTATTTGTGAATATATTTATTTGTTTGCTTCGTTTAGGGAAAGAACACCCTGTTCCTGTTTTAATTACCATTTTATGTCTTCCAGCCATTTGACATCTGTTTTCTCCTTCCAATAAAAAACACTAAGACTGATGGTGTAATCTTGCACTTTTGTGCACTAAGTACTAATTACTTACCAATAAATCTGTTATGATGCAAAAACAAGGTAAAAAAAAAAGTTAAATCATTTATTTTTGCAATTTTAATTTTCAGACAATATAAAACAGTTCTTTAGTGGGTTTGGTATTCCTAATGATCTGACCAATCAGATCTTTTGTGTTAGTTTATTTTGGTAAGACTCAAACATGAATACATTGCTCTCAGTTTCTTTTCAGTAGTTTTTCTGCTAATAAACACTTCTTTTGGAAATTTCTAATAAGGGCCTAATTGCACATCCTTTACTTTGGACAGTGGGTTTTTAAAAGTGGGTTCAAATCTAGCGAGAGTGGGAAATTTTAACCCAAAGTAGCAATGTTTGTGTGTTTTTTATCTAAATTTATTTGAATTTAAGTAAAAGGAACACAAACATCCAGAGATTTCCTCTCAAGATAAAACTGATATATTATGCAACACTTCACAGCTTGTAATTAATCATAATAAAGCTCCAATTATCCTGTATAATTTATTTTTCCATTAAAAACCCAACATGTTTGTTCTTGCATTTCTCAGGAAAGCTACAGTTCCTTTCTGAGGCAGCTCCTCCTTCTATTCAACCTCCAGGATTCTTTGAACCTGCTCCAACAATCTTATTTACACCCAGCAGCTGGGTTTGTTTCCTTGGTTTTTCTGATCCTTCTCACAAGTATTTCAACCAGCAGAACCTCCAGGAGAAAATAAGCCAATTTTTTATCCAGCAAGTGTTTTTCTGCTGAGAGCTGAATTCATCTTTTGTTCTATTGCTCCAAAGCATGCTGAGAGTGGAGAGGCCAAAACAGTAGCAGAGGGCAGCTGAAACAAAACCGGAACTTCATGATTTATTATAAAAATACAGAGGCTAGAACGCCTGATGTTAGCTCTGGGAAACTGACCCACAGATAGAAATGGGAACTAATTAAATTTTTTTTTATCAGTGTTTACTGCAAACTCATAACAATGATAGCTCTGCTGCTGCTGCTGCCAAACAGTAACTTGAACTACAGCTAAAGAGTGATTGCCTTGAAATGATATATTCTGCTTATTTCTGCTTATTAAGTAAGTCACATTTGAGCTCTCTTGGCTTTCATATATGTCTAAAACAGTATAAAAGGTTTTCAACAGTAAGAAAATCATAAGGTTGTCTGTAAGTTGGTTGTTGAGATTTTAGAAAAAGCCTTTCGACAAATGTTCAACTGGTTTTATGGGTAAAATAGATCTAGATCAATTAGAACAGAGCGATATATTAGAGCTCTGGATGTATGCTCAAAACCTCTGCCCCAGTTTCAGATCTTCTCCAGGATTACCATGTGGTTTGCTTTTTTTGTTTTTTAAAAATCCACACTAACCTATTTCGGTATCTTTGTGGAAGAAAAAAGACCCCACAGCATCATGCTGCCACCACCATATTTCCCTGTTATTTTCAGGGTGAGGCGCGGTGTTAGTTTAACACAACATGTCCAAAGAGAGCGGCTCTATGGTTCTGCATTTGTGGTACCGATGCCTTACAGCAAAAAGGTCTAGGTTTAAATCCAAATCTGAATTGTGTTTGCATGATCTCTGGGTACCTCTCGCTTCCTCCATTTTCCCCCCATTCCTGACTCATACAAACAGCTATTCTATTGACTTTCTTCAAACAGCCCATTTCTAATTTCCACTCTTTAATAAAGGACAGATTTGTTAATAAGATAAGATGCAATAAGATAATATGATGAAATGAACACTCCTCTGACAAAGCTTTGGCTATTGTTTTATAAGGTAACCCTGCTTTAAGCGGCAGCTCTGACCCATCTGCTGGTTTCTTAATCTTTATGACGCTGTTCACTGATTCATTTTCTCTAAAAAAAACTCTGAGGCCTTCTATGATTTTGATTTACCCAAATAAAGACAGGTTATATGTTCCTTCCAATCCTGTGACATATTGAAAATCAAATAGATAGAGATAGAGACTCTGTTCACTCAGTGTCTTCTGAGTCATCTACCATGAGATGGTTTATCACATAAAGTTTGTGGCTGTAACCTTGACGATAAAGAAACTTATAAAACAGTTAAGCCAACCATTTTGTGTCACTTATTATCGTATGTATATTTAAGCATTTCTTTATAACACAATTATAACTATAAAGTATTTTTTTTATAGTTTTTTTTTTTTTTTTTAAGGCTGCAGTCTGAGATGAAGGGTTTGGCTAAATGACCCTCTGTGGCAACTCAGAACTCAGAACCTCAGGATTCAAAGCTCTATGCACTAATCACTTGGCCACCACCTCCCTCAGATCACACATTGGAGAAATTTGGCTCTGCATTCAACCGATCCCCTTGGGGAGCAGTGGGCTGCCATCGTGTGGCGCCCAGGGAGCAGTCGGCTGTGGCTGACTGTGACATAAGCAGAGTAGCTATGGATGAGCAACAATGCTGCCTTTGTTGGTGAGTAAAGAGTGTGAATGACACATGAAGAACCTGGGCAGGAGCAGACAGGTGTCTGTTCTGTTAATGGTCGAAGCCCTGAGTGTGTGACACTGGGGTATGTGTCCCTGACTGAACCACTTGACTGAAGGAGAAGCAGTTTCTCTATAAATATGATCGTATCTGCATATAACAAGTCAGCCTCTTTCAACTGCTCCTCATTTGCATTTTGATCATGCCAGTAAAAACATGTCCTCTCGCTGTCAGTTTGACAAAAACAGGTTTGTTCTGCGGCTTGGAGCCAGTTCTGAAATAACATTTTTGGCTTCCTCCACAAAACTGAAATAAGTGATTTGCAGATAAAAATCTTGAAACAGAAGCACGACTTGATACACAAATGTTTTTTTGTTTTTTTATTATTGGTTTTTCTTTTTTTTTTTCTCAAAAGAACAAGCCATAACTAAAGCTTTACAGTAAATCTCAGAAAAGCTTGTGATTTATTCCTGCTCATGAATCATAAGTTGCTATGAGGCTCACAGTAAGGAATGAAAGTACAATGATATTACTATATTTTCTAAAACTAAAACTGTTCATTCTTTTGTAGCCAGCTGACTGGCAGTGCGCAGCAACGGGCAGGGGAGGGATGTCACTATGAGCCACAGATAGCCAGAGAAGCTCCATCACTTTCTCTGAATATACATGGTATGATGAAAAATGTTATTATACGTTTCGGAGCCTTTATACAATTAGCTGTTGTTGTTTTGTTTTTTTTGTCCATCATAAAAAAAAAAAATTATTTGAAGTATATTTTAGGGTTGAAATGTTTTTCATTAGACGGTATATGTTGCTTTATCGAGTTCAAGGACCCAAAAGAGCTTTGCATTATGTTCAACCATTCAGCGTAGCTACATCGTAGCCACAGCTGTCCTGGGGCAGAATGACCTAAACGAGGCTGCCATACAATCAGCGCTGCCAACAGCAGCGATTTTTTTATTTAAAAAAATAAAAAAATCAAAGAGACAATGAATCCTTTGAAGTTTTATTTCAAAAGGTCGATTAACGCCCAAAAACATATTAAGTCACACTACAAACTGATTAAAGATGACTTTACCTTTCTGTTGTCTATATAACATCTCTTTAATCTTGATCAAAATAAACATGTAGTCCCTGATTTTCTATTGTGCTAAAAACTAAAAAAATAAACTGAACAATCAGTCAAGAATCTGCAAGTTAAACCCTGCCATTTTGGTCTGTAGATCTTTTTAAAAGCAAAACTATAAAGTAAAATAAAACTAGAGATGAGACAACTTTACCATAATGATCTCTTGTTGAGTAACTTAAGTTCAAAACTATAAATATCTTCAGAAGATTTTTATGCTTATTCATGTCTTTTGATTTGAGTTTAATCTTTAAAAATCAGCTCAAGTTCAAGTAAATAGATCGATAAAAGTGATGGGAGGTTTCTTTTTTCTACTTCATTTTTTTTGTAAGTGAAAGTTTAGATGCAGGACGTTGCCCTCCAACAGAGGGGTGAGTCTGTTGTGCTGGGTGAGAATTTGAGTCCGGATAGATCTTTTTCCTTGGCTCTACCTTGGCCACATTGTGGCTCTACCTTTCTTATACCTCATCCAAAATATTTAGGTTACCCTGAGTTATTTTCTACACTTGTGCTGCTATAGACTTAGATTGCTAGATGATTTTTTCCCCCCGTAATTCAATCTCTATTCAACCATTCTGCAGTATTTGTTAGTTCAGCCTTTAACGTAATGCTCTCTCTGCTTTTTCTCATCATAGTGGCTTTGTCTGGTGTGTCTCTGTTTAGCTGTGACGCCATCCTAGAGAGAAATATCAGCTGTGCTGCTGCCAACAACGCCTTTGTTTACCGGTATACATGTTGGAGCTTGGCCTGTTTTTCAGTGTAGTCCTGTTTCTCTGACTGCGACTAACTAGATGTGCTCTCTTCATCCTCTGACATGGAAGCTGGCTCAGGGCTCGTCTGCCTGGCTGTATGTTTTCTGGATGGGGCCACCTGTGGAGCTGGTTGACAGCTGCTTTTTATATCTCTGCTTCTTTTTCTATGTCTGCTTCTGTCTCCTTGAACCTCAGTCGTCCTCGGCAGATGGCCGCTCACACTGAGGCTGGTTCTGCTGGAGGTTTCTTCCTGTTAAAAGGAAGTTTTTTCCTCTCCACTGTCGCTACAAGCATGCTTGGTGTGAGGGATTGCCTTTGAGTCAATGAGGATGCAATCAGCTTGTTTTCCTTAAATAGAAAGCTTTTAAGCAACCTGTCTCTATGATCTGGTTGCATTGTCTCTGTAAAGTCCTTAAGATGCTATGTGTAGTGAATTGGCACCATATAAATAAACGTAATTGAATTGAATGGGTCGTCGGTTCATATCCCAACTCAAGACACTTCACCTGCATTGCCTTTTGATGGTGATCATTGGGCCTGTTGGCGCCTGTGCTTGTGTCAGTGAGCCCCAGGCCAGCTGTGGCTACAATTAGCTTGCCATTGACTGAATGTACTGTGAAAGTCTTTGATCAAGTCTTCTAAAGGTCAAATTGTTTTCTACAAAAAATATATCCTGGTTGAAAATGAAGAGAATAAAATAAGAGGAGAGACCAAAGTTCAGCCTACCTGACTGCAGTCTTCCCTCCTCCCACCAGTTATCTCTGGTTACAGTTTAACGCAACTCAAAGACCTGATCTGTCAAACAAACAAACAATAAGAACACCTACTTTCATCCATGAGGGTCCTGCAGTTCACGTTTTCGTCAATTCCTCGGCACTCATCCCACATGCTGGCGTAGTGAGAAGGTCCGTCATCGTTCTCGACCCATCCGGACTTGGCCGCGACGGCGATGATGTCAAAAATGACGGCGAACAACAGCAGCAGGGGCATGATCCACCTGCATCGTTTGTAGTCGACCCCACAGCGAAACATGTCTGAAGAGGAAACGTAGGAACAAAAAACAAAGCAGGAATCTGTCTAACAGGGAGAGTTCTGGTTGGATGCGTGCGTCTTTACGCAGAGCGAGAAAGGTAAGTGGACGGAGAGGGTGCTGGAGAGAGCTAAGAATGTCTGCCACACCCGAGAGAGAAATGCAGCCGGGACAGTGTTGTCCCAGGAAAAATAGCCCTGCCCCCACTTAGTGTCAGATTACACAACTACCGGGGGCCCTAAACAAAATAATAACTCTAAACTAAAGCTTATTAAAGATAAGTCTAACTATAAGTCTGAGATATTTCAAAGGTTTTACTTGGTGAGTGTTTGGATACAACAGAGACAAGAGAATTAATTAAACAGAATGAAGCAGCAGTGCAATATTCAGCCGGAAGATGGCAGAGCAGCTCAAAAATGAAAGCTTATACTTAATTCATTACCATAAATACTCACCGACGCAGTGATTACGCATAAACGCGTCAGGTCTGAGTCAAACAGGAGTGTCCACCAAAGCGTGGGACTTTATTCCAAACAAGGATGGGTTGCTTTAAGTAATCCTTTACTCTAGAGAACCATCAGGCAGATGTTTTCCCACACAAAAAATATGTTTTAAAGATACACATTGCAGTTTGTTATTGGAAGATATGCTAGTGATACATATCTTAGAGCATGAAGAACAACAAAGGTTAATAAATTATTTACCTTTATTTAGAAAAATATACATACAAATAAAGGTTGATTTTTAGAAAAATTA
>NW_015151372.1:52322-60408 GCF_000732505.1 Cyprinodon variegatus | reverse complement strand
ACAGGTTATGATTGCAGTTCTGTAAAGAAGCAGGAGAGGGTTTGGATTTGTGGAATTTGAGAGATTAAGTAACCAACGTTAGGATTTCTTTTATAAAACAAAAAATTCTGAGTCAGACAGGACTTCTGAAAACTACTGTTAAAATGAACAAGCAAAGACTGTAAGCCATCAACATTTCTGATTCCCTTTTACCAATATTTCTTATCTATTACTGTTTTCATTTTTGACGGCAGTTCAGGTATGAATAACAGGTGTTATTTCTTTTTTACAACGTAACAACACAAGAAGGATGCTGAAGATCTGCTATTTTTTGTTTTCCACATAAAAATAGTTCTATTTAATTCACTTCTACTTCTAGAAATAGGATAAAGACAAACAGAGGAACACTTTTTACATTGATTCTTTTTTTCTAGATTTCCACATGGTCCAAAAGAAAATTAGTATGAACATTGATGTCTGGTACATAATGCTTGAATCTAGCTGTTTATTTTGGATACTATTACATTACAGATAAGATAGTGTTATATTGTATTTTATGATTGTGAAAAATGATTTTATATTTGAATAAACTTAGGCTCATTCTTAGTGTTGTACTTTGTAGATGAAGCCACTAAAATAGACACAAGGAGCTATTTAAACAGTAAGACAGTAAGCAATATAGGATGATAAAAGGTTGCATAGGACCAAAGACATTAGTCCAATGAAACTGGAGACAAATAGTGTCCCTACCAAAGTGGAAATCAAACCTACGCTCCATGCAGAGGCTGTTTGAAGCCAAAGTAAATGGAGCCTGGATGGAGGGGGGCGAGGAGCTCATCCTACAGGTGATAGAGACGGAAACGCTGCTGAGCGAGGGGCAGGTGGGATCTGGCAGCATGCTTCGTCTCTATCACCTGCAGGATCAGCTCCCCTCTGCTTTGTACATTTTGACATTGTAGCTCATTTAACCAATCAAATTTGACTAACAAAGATAAGCTGTCACACCGTTCTCCATTTCTTCCTTTCTCTGAAAACCAACAGCTCCTTGTTCACTTTAAAACGTACCTTAAACAAATATCTCATTGTTTCACAGTGTCCAAATGTTAACCATAGTCTTGTAATAAAAATGTAATAGTAAATGGAGTGTACGTGTTATAGGCTACACCCTGTAGGAATATTACTTTATCCTTTGTGAAATTAAGTAATTAAATCTATATTTGTGTTTTATATTGACTTATAATTTTTCTATTGTCAGTTGATGCTTTTTTGTTTGTAACGTTTTGGCAGAAAAATCACTTCATAGTTCTCTATTCCAGTAATGTTTTGATGGGTGTTTTACATTTAATGACCAGAGGGGGGCAGCAAAGCACCAAAGCTGCCCAGACAGCCAGAAACTAAGAGAAGAAGAAGAAGAGGACATAAACATCTTTGCATAACAGTCCTCTGAGCTGGTTCGGAGGGAATTCTGTCGGTCTGGTACCGGTATCTTCCACCATGTCCCTCCTCAGGCAGTGTGTCTCCGCCGGCAGACGGCTCTGGTGTCGAACCGCAGCTTTGGATCCAGTGTTTCCAGGTCGGTTCTGTTGGCTCGTAGGTGGGTCTGGTACCGGTACCGGGTTCTGTTGTGATCGTGTTGTCTTTGTCCAGGTTCGGTCCGGTCAGCCAGCGGGGCTCTGAAGGATCAGGAGCCGCTAAGGAAGCCGAAAACCCCGCAGGGCCGGTTCGATGCTCCGGAGGAGAAGAGCAGAGATGTTCTAGAAAGTAAGGAACCGAACCGAACCTGTCTGCTTGTTTCCATCCTGTAAAGCTGCAGCTATCTTTCTGGTTCCATCAGGTGGACATGAACTCTGATGATCGATAATAAATAGTTAAATTTTTCTATAATCAATGGAAGGACTGGTTTGGACCTGTGTGGTTCTGTTGGTGGTTCTGTTTAACAGAAACCCAACATTCCCTTCATCAGAACCGGAGAGAAGACTTTTGATCCAGAAACGGGGACCTACTGACCAGGAAGCCCATGTTCTGTTCATTGTCTGGACTCGGTACCAGCTCTGAGCTCTTTCTGCATGGATCAGCCTGTGGTTCTGTTGAGCTCCAGTCAGGCTTTAGTTAGGATCGTTTATCGATTCAAGTTAGTTCCCCATTTTACAGACGATATTGCCCAGAAGAACAAAAAACAAAACTAGATTGTTAGTTTGTGGGAGTGGACCTCAACTCACAACCTCAGGATTCCAAGCTCTGTGCCCTGACCTGGAGGTCTTCAACAGGGGGTCCACATAGGGTGACCACCTGCTAATAAGCCCAAGGGGGGACAAGGGGTATGTTTCTGAGGGACAAAGTGGGACACTGCTTGGTGCAGCGGTGCCCCCACCTCACGGGCAGACTCACTGATAGAGGTTTACACATTTCTAGCACATACCACCTTACATGGTATATTAATAATGTCCTATTCCCATAAACATGTGTAATTGCTGATGTATGCTCATGAATAGGCCAACCAATGTGTATTTCTTTCTAAATAAAGATTCATAATACTTTGAACATTCAATGAACAGATGCACTTCCAATTCCGATTTACTTTAGCTATTCAATTTTATTTATTTTTTATTACAATTTATTCACTTTAAATAAATAAATTATAATTTGAAATTAAAGGATTAACAGGAATTGTAGTTGCTCTACACCACAGGAACTTAAAAAAAAAAAAAGGCTTAACTCACGACTCCAGAGGTTCACAGAACGAGAAGGGGGAGGAAGGATGGTGAACTTGGATGTTGGTAAAGGCAGGAACAGCAAAAAAAAAAAAACTGTTCAGTGTTCTGGGGACACCAGAACACTGAACTGGACTTTGGGGTCACCTTTAGGACTCAAACCTTTTCACCAGCATCTGAATAAAATAAGAAAGAAAGATAAGAGACAGAATTAATTTATGATAAGCTTCCAAATGGTTTTCCAGTATAGACAGAGGAGTGCAAACCCATCACCATCACAATACAAAAAGGTGCCAAAATACAATCCTATGCAAAACAATGACATATTTTGACCTAAAAGGCTACTGTTTCCTAAAAGTGACACATCTGCACCCCTGTAGACAGCCCACCAATGTTCAAAATCAATTAAACTGCATCTTAGACAAATGGGGTCTTACATATCTAGGTTTCTTACCTTCAGGTTTCTTCTTGAAGTTGTATTTCTTGTTGGAGCATGCAGCATTGAGGAGAACCTTCTCTTTCACTACATAAGTGTAAAAGTACAATAATGCGCAGTTCCAACTGGTATTTTACTTGAGCGCGCTTTTTTTACGTCACCGCGCGTTCTGGCTGCATTCTTGGAAAATGTTTAGACCGGCCACTGATGATTCAAATCACAAAAAAGTGGTAGAAAGACGTTTAAAAATTGACTTCAAACATTTAATCTCATGAATTTGGGCTTTCACTGCCATCTGTTGTCATATGAGAGTAAGCACAACTTGTCGACCATAAGCTTTTTCATATTTCTTGCATTGATTATGCGTGACACGGTCTCAATTTGCGGGACGAATGAATTGGGCTTCAAACGCTGTGTGCGCATGCGCTACGCAGGACGGGTGGTCACCCTAGGTCCACGGAGATACTGCATGGGGGTCCAGAAAGTTTTAGTTGATTAGACTTTTTATATATTCCTCATGCATTTTTTTGAACTAATTGAAATGTCTTTAAATCCACATTAACATGAAATCAACACACTGTAGTAAACAGATAAATGGAGGCAGAAGATGTTTTTCAGTCATCAATGCACACATTAAGCGACAAACAGGAGCTCTGTCAAGCTGGGCACCATTTCATTCACAACACCTGTCCCATCAACCAGGAATCAGAATCAGAAATACTTTAACAATCCCAGGGGGAAATTACTTTTATTACATTACTCCATCTGTTATAGAATGACTATATGACTAGTTTGATATAACACAATTTAATTGAATATATATAATTAGGGGGTCCCTGCTCCATCTCGCCATCAGTTTGGGGTTCCTTGTTCTGGAAAATGTTGAAGACCCCTGCCCTAACCAATGAATTATCATCCAGTCTCCCAAAAACAGGGCGTACATTCTTCATGTTTTTAGTAAAGGGTGTATGCATTGCTAGCCTAAAGCCTGTGTCCAGTGGAAGCCCAGGTTTTTCTTTTGGAGGCCTCTGGTCCAGAATGTTCCACATCGCTGACTGAAAGACTTCCAGCAGCTGGGGCTTCTGGTCCATCCTGCTCAACTTCCTTACCTGGTTCTGCCAGCGTTTCATCAGCAGGCTGCAGGGCTCAGTTTTCCATCCACTCAACTTTCTCCAGATAGGCTTGTTCTGTGGCTCCCTCTGTCTGTGGAGGACGGATCAAATTTGCTGAACCAATTCAACCAAACTGTTTAAACAATCTATCTGATGATCTCAGAGCCTGAATGTTGGGTTTCAATCCTCTGGGGAAGAGAACCTGTGTGCGGGTTTCTGAGCAGGAGTTGGGGAAGCAGCTGGTGTGAAGGACTGGACATTTACAACTGTGTTTTTTTTTTTCTGCAGAGTTTCCCGACGACGTCAACCCAGTGACCAAGGAAAAAGGCGGACCTCGGGGCCCAGAACCCACCAGATACGGAGACTGGGAGAGGAAGGGCCGCTGCGTGGACTTCTAGCAGCACACCTGCAGCTCCTCCAGAGGAGCAGCTGCTACTTCTTTCTGTTGGATTATTTAATCTGTTTATATTCCGAACAACTAACCCATGAAAATAAAGAATGTTTGTGTCTAATCGCTGTCGGTTCTGGCTCTTTTGATCGCTGTACCCAGAATAAATCCTGCTTAGAAGTTTCCCCAGAGAGACATTAAAGTCCTGGAAGTTCTGCATTCAGTTAAAGGAGGATGAATCAAAATGAGAGACAGCAGAGAATAAACCACTGAATGTTCTCCAGGACCTCCAGCTCCAGTTTATCTCCATCCAACAAGTCTGTTCCTGACAAGCGTGGAAGCTCAGCTGGACCGAATGTTTTGGGCTGATCCCTCCTGTGGGTCACAAGGAGCAGCAGTAATAAAATAACATTTTTCAAGTGAGCAGCTCAGTTTCTTCACCGCTCTTCTGTCCTGTTTCCAAAGCTCCTTCTCTACAGTTTGCTCTTTTAATGTCCTTATTTGCAGAGTATTAACAAAGTCTAAATACTTTACCTTAAATGGCTATCTATACTTTACTGGAGTATAGATATACTTTTTTTTAGACTTTTTACTTTTTCTTACATTAAAAGAAAAACAACTCAGTTTTGTTTCATTTAAGCTCATTTTCATTATGGCCTGTTGGTATTTAAAAAAAAAAACATCAACATGATTAGTTTCATCCAGACAATTTCTTTGTGGTTGTACTCGGTGCTGCCCCAACTTGTTGCTCACCACATACCAAAATAAATCGGTTTTTCAAGATGATGCAAAGTTGAATTTGATGCTGTTACCATTATTTATAAAACTAAAAAAATTAAGTCTAAGGAAGTTATCATCCAGAATTGTAGAGAAATGTTTATTTAATAGGGCAGTGCTGTAAAGCTTCTGTCCTTAACATTTTTGTTTTCCTGCATTACTTTCACTTTTATACTTTAAGGAGTTTTAAAAATGGTACGTTTAGACTTTTACTGGAGTGAAAAGCTGAAGTTGAACCTCTGACTTGTACAAAAGCATTTTAAACAGCAGGATTTATACTCGAGAAATAAAAGTGAATGTTTTGGACACCTCTGATTATTTTGCCAAAGCTACGCAGAAAAGCCCCATAATGTGAGAAAAAGCAGGCCGCTGTTACACATGTGATGCTGGCTCTGCCCACTAGAGGGGAGTAAAGAGGCAGAACTCCCTGAGATTTCTATGATTAAAGGAAAAGAATGATCATATTCAGAATTCAAACTTCTAAAAGTACTTTAAATATGAAATAATTACATAAGTGTTTTTCATTAAGATTAATTTTCATTTGAATGTGCTTTACTGGAGACATCCATGTTTGTCAAGGAACACTGCTGCCACCTACTGGTTTATGATGTCACAGTGCTGTATCGGCTGTTTATCAAGTCCCAGTGCTATATCTGGTGTTTGTCACAACCCGCGTCATCTTGAAAACATTCTTTTTCCAAATGATAACTACATATTAAGTGTTTTTTCTCTGGCCGGAAGTTCGATGGCAAATCCTTCCACTCCCAAGCTGGCAATCCAATGACGAACCTGTCCGTGGAGGATCATGAATCGGAATAGTGATATAGCTCGTTTTTGTTTTGTTTTTTTCACTTTTACTCAATGTATTACAACATCCAACTGCCATGCACGTAGGCATTGTCAGTTTAACTATATCTCTGGTGAATTTACAGTTTATACAGGAATGATTAACTCAATTTAATGCTGTTTTAATGCTCTTAGATGCTCTTAGAAACCACCCATTGACAGGCTGGAAGACAAATTCCTTGTCTTCCAGCCACTTTTGTTGAAATTTGCATTTTCCCATTCTTTATGTTTTTCTCCGCTTTAAGCTTCTTTTCCAAAAACAAAAGGCTTTACAATCAACCGGAAGCAGTTCCACGCAAATTGTATATCGTGATGTTCCTGGTGAAATTGTTTTTGTAAACTTTTTTTTTTTTTTAATAAAGCATTTTAAATGCCCAATAATCACATTTAATGAATTTTAATGCCAATTAAGGCCTTAATTTCAAAAGTAATAATTTAATAACTAATGACCCGCGGAAACCCTGATTTCAACTATGAAGTGCTCTGGAAATCTGAAATAATTGTTGATGCAGATGTGTCTAGTTGTTCCCATTGATATTGCTTGTAAAGCGGGAAGAATGGCGCTAGGCTTACCGCACCATGACGTCACTGCCGGAAGATGTCCGGAGAGCAGTGTTATTATATATGAGTAAAAATGGCCGCTCCAAAACTCGGTGGTCGCAACGAAAATTATTTTTATTTTTTACAGATTAGCACTAAATTCATGAAATCACCACAAACGTATTAGTTTTAGGTATATATAATTGTTAGAAATGCTCCTGCTTGTTATTGGACATTCATATTTCACATTGCTTAATTGTGTTGAGCACTTTTTGTTCTGTTATTTTGAACCTGAGTGGAAGCCTGAATGGAGTGAGAGTGCCACCTGCTGGTGAGCTTTTTCAGCACTTTATAAAACTGCAGAGGTATGTCTTTGTGAGTACTTGCATGTAGCTGATAACGACAGTTTCCTTTGTGGTTTATGTGTGTTATGGACTTATCGTAAGTAATGCTTGTTCATTATATCACACTAGTTTCGTTTGTGTTGCATAATGATACTGAAATTTATTAGACTGTTATTAGCATGCTGCACCGTTATCTTCTTCCTACCAACAAATGCTGTGTACTTAGAGAGTTCTTCCCATTATTTTACTGCGGTTTTGTGTTTTCTTAGTAACTCTTAGTATTTTAGTTCTATGTTCTGTTATTAGTAACAATTTTTACTGGACATGCTCCTGTTAAGCTTCTAACTTGTTTAACCTGTCAGTAAGCCATTCCCATTAGCTACTTGGTAGTTATTAAGCATATGAAGTGAGTTAACAGCAGCAGCTTTCATTGCTGCAAAAGTATTCATCAGGTAAACTGATAAGGTCTATTTCTGTTGTAATTTTAGACCACATCTTCTACAATCTCCACATCTTCATGTATGTACAACTGCTCAAACAGCTCAATAAATACCAAAGGGAAATTCCAACTCCAGTTTTTGTCGTCATCGACACCTAGCTGCGAGTGTAAAGACATCTACCAGTTTTGCATGATTTTATAGAAGCTTCTTTACAATAATGATCCATTTATTATTCCTTGCTGCTTCTCCTTTAATAAATTTCATTTCTAAAAAAACATGTTTAAAGATAAATACCTCTTAACTGGGAAAGGGAAAATTTAGCTATTTATATGTTTACTTATCATTTAATTATTGAATTTGAGATCAGTGAAATTGTATTTATCTATGAGAAAAATGGGAATGATCTGTGTTACATGAGAATGTTGAACCATTCCTTTAAATGCGCACCAGGTAACTTTTTGCCACTGGGGGCGCTAGCCTTATAACTTTCATGTCTAATTCACAACAAGAGCC
>NW_015151372.1:49878-51142 GCF_000732505.1 Cyprinodon variegatus | reverse complement strand
CTTTCTACGGACATCAGGAACAAAATTGTTGATCTGCACAAGGCTGGGATGAGCTACAAGAGAATCGGAAAGCAACTTGGAGAGAAAGGATCAACTGTTGGTGCAGTTATCCGGAAATGGAAGTGTCCCTGATCATGCAAATGGTGAGGAATCATCCCAAAACCACAAGGGGGGAACTGATGAATCAAGTGAAGGCAGCTGGGACCACAGTTACAAAAGAAACGGTTGGTAACACACTACACCGTCATGGATTGAAATCCTGCAGCGCACGCAAGGTCCCCCTGCTCAAGAAGAAACATGTACAGGCCCACATGAAGTTCGCCATTCACCACCTGGACGACTCAGAAGAGGCCTGGAAGAAGGTGATGTGGTCAGATGAGACCAAAATAGAACCTTTTGGCCTCACTCAACTCATCGTGTTTGGAGGGCAAAGAACACCGAGTACAACCCAAAATGGGTCGAGGAAGGGGGTTTCAGCCCGACAACAACCCTAAGCACACCGTCAAAGCAACAAAAGAGTGGCTGAAGAAGAAGCACATCAAGGTTCTGGAGTGGCCTAGCCAGTCTTCAGACCTGAATCCATTTGAAAATCTTTGGAGGGAGCTTAAAATTCGAGTTGCCAGGTAACAACCTCGGAACCTGAATGATTTGGAGGCTGTCTGCAGGGAGGAGTGGGCCAACATCCCTGCTGAAATGTGCACAAACCTTTTCACCAACTATAAAAACCGTTTGACATGTGTGCTGGCCAATAATGGCTTTTCTACAAAATATTAACATGCTGTTTGTCCAGGGGGTCAAATACTTGTTTTTTCTCATCAGATGGTTATCAATTTTTATAAATTCATATGATGTGAATTTCAGGAATTTTCTTTGGGATTCTGTTTCTCACTGTTAGAATGTACATATGATTAAAATAGTAGATTGTTGCATTCTTTGTAAGTGGGCAAACCTGCAAAATCAGCAAGGGGTCAAATACTTATTTCCTCCACTGTAGGGCACCGATACCCTTTTGAGAACAAAACGTTTATTCAACTATTGTCACCCATTCCGGGTATAGGCAATAAAAACTTCTACTGGATTCACTTTGTTTTAGTCTTTTTCCTGCTTCACAAAGGTAGGCAGCAGCTTGACAAAGCCATGATGGAAATTATTTTACATTCAAGTAATATGCAGTTCTTCATATATACACACTAGTGTTGCACCAATACCGATACCAGTATCGGACGGGGCCCCGATACTGCCCTAAAATGGTGGTATCGGTATC
>NW_015151372.1:23147-48036 GCF_000732505.1 Cyprinodon variegatus | reverse complement strand
CGGGCCCAAAAAATGGCATCAGCGTAACTCTACTAAACATGGATAATAAAGATCTATGACTGTATTCTATGAGCAAAGTGTAAACTTACAATCTAACAATAAAGTTGAGAAAAGAGAATTGGTTTTACATCCTGCTTCTTTCAGCCTGCGCCAATGAACAAACTCCTTTCCAAGATCGACTTTTTCCTTGATCCCTTTTTTCCTCTTTTTTGCTCCTCTGAAGGTTTAAACTTTTTCCTTGCCTCATAAATGTAAAATCGGCCTGCCATAGCCTACTTCATATAAACTTATACATTAACTGCAACAATCTTCTCCTTCGCCATATTTCTCTCCTTTGCAGCTGTAGCGCTGCTTCTGTCTTTTAAACATATTCTCCATGTTTTTGTTTTCAGGCCTGCATTAAAATCGCTAGTTCCAGTGGGGTGAAATTGGCACTTCTTGTAGCCATTCCGACTCGTTGAATCAGGGCTCCGCTGATGCCTTTTCATACTTGTTACACACTCGCTAAACTCTGAGTGCACCTACTTAGAGCTATTATGAAAATGAAAACTGTAGACCGTAACACCCTCATTCACCCACAACCCCACCAGCTCTTGATTACTCCTTCAAAAGCGACAGCGGGAGTAAGAATTGGTACGCCGCTGCAATGATATCTGACCGGCCTTGCCACCTACAGACATCCCAAGTTCCAAGATCTCATTTCAGGGAGGTGCCTATACCCATCCCCCCCAAAGAAAAAAAAAAAAAAAAAAAACCAAAACCCCCCCTATCCCAAATTCTAATGATGATATGCGCTGAAACAGACATGGTTACTGATAGGTCCTTTGGATCCATTTCATTCTTTTTCTTTACAAATTCAGGTGATAGCTTCAGTGGTACTGAGATAGGATCCCAGTTTTCATCTGCTAAAAGTTTTTTTTCACAGCAAATAAAAAAAATCCTCTAATTTTTACAGATGAATTTAACAGTTTTTCTTGAGTTCTAATTCAAATTTTATAGAAGACGGTAGTTTTAACTTCAATTAAGTCAAAAATATGGAAGATTCCTAAATTATAAATATGTATTGACCTCATAAGAAATATAATTTTTATTGAACCTAATTGAAAATTAATTTCCCTTCATGCAGCTCTCTTAATATATTTGAATCACTTGCCCTGTTTTTTTATTTCATGCTTTTCTGTGCCCCCATGAAAACATGCTGGCCCCCTCCTGACCCACTCTTACATTTGGTCTAGATCCACCACTGTTGCTCACCTTCACTAGACGTGGATATACTTTAGTCTATTCTGCTGTAAAATTAGTCTCATAATTTCGTTTTTTACTCGAGGATTCGACCTCTGCGGTTTCACAGGATGCATAGCTTTGAGTGGTAACTAGGTGACTGCCAGAAAGTAACCCCAAACTTATCAGACTGATCCAATCAGCTCTCTGACAACCAGTCGCCTGGAATGCAGGTTGAACAGAGCATCGCTTTGAACAGATACGCTGCACAGGTTTCACCAGCAACCTCCTCCTCAAACCCCGCGCTCTCTTGTTGTCTGCACAATCGAAGTAGTTCTAATCCCCACATGATGCATGAGTTATTGTATTGCCTGCAAGCTCTCGCTTGCATTAAAAAAACACCACCTTGCAGAGTCTAAAATCCAGGATCATTTATCCGACTCGCGGGCATCCGTGAACTACTATCTATATACCTAAATAAAAACAACAAGCAAATATTATACTTTTCCCTTGTCAGGGACCAAGCTGTCAGGTATTGATAGGTCCAGCAACACCAATGCGTTGGTGCATCCTCACAAACCTGCAGTTAGAGAAAATACAGCAATATTATATGCCAATTAGGATATTCCTGTTAGGAATATTTAAATACTACAGTTTTATAGTAGAGATTGCTGTTATTATGATTTATTCAAAATGGTATACCTTTTAATAAATGCTGATAAAACAAGGAAACCTAACATTTCAATGGTTTTATTTGTGAGGTTTGCCTAACTGCCTGGCATTTATTTTGACTTTTAGCAAGAGGTAAAATAAGTTAAAGTGAGCAACAATAAATGAGTGTTTGCTAGTTATCAAGTTTAAGTAGATGTTTCAGAAATAGAAAAACAAATTAGTTATGCTTTGCTTTAAAAAAATATTGTAAGAGGATTATTTGAACTCTGGGTGAAGATAAAATGTCTGTTTGAAATGATTACATCTCTTGTTGAGGATGATTGTTTCTAAACTGAGAACTATGTAAATGATTAATTATATATGTTCCAGTAGCCTGTTTATGGCCAGAGTTGTATAAAAGCAAATAAACCGCTTGTCTTTCTGAGGGAATGGCAGCTATGATTATTATCAATTATATTAATACCAAATATTCCACACTGCATTGTCACTGGTAATATGACAAAAAGGGAGCAAAACTGAGGCAATCTATCATTTTACTTGGCAGGTCAAGTTAAGCAAGAGATTAGCCTTCAGAATAGTACTAAAGAATAGTGCAATATATTGTATCTCCAGCTATAATCTCACTTTTAACAAGGTCTGGAAGCAATATACCATTTTATAATTCCAGGAAAAGTTTATTTTTCTTCAGTCATAATAAACCATTTTCTGTATCTGCATATCCAGAAGTTATTTTTAGTTTTATGAAGTTAAAACCCAAGATCTGCCCACTCATAATCTTAAGGAGGGCTTTGAATTTCACCCAGACTAGGTGGCAAAGTCTCAAGGTCTGTAACATATGAGTTAGTACTATGTTTTTATTGCATCTGTTAGACTCCACTTCATTTGGATTCTGAGGAATTAAGAAGCCAAATAAACCTGTTTCTGAGTCACCTTTGTAAAATGGCGGAGAGGATTTTTTTTTCCTACTAAACACAATCATTGTACTGAGGAGGTGTAGTTAGTCATGGACATTGCTGTTATAGCTGGTACAGACCAATGTTGTCATGAGAAACAGCTGCTAATTTTTACAGCAGAGGACAAACAATAACACTGTCTCTTCATTTATTCCATGCTACTTCCTCTTTCTTCCCCCTGAACATATGCATAACATACAAATGTGTTATAATTACTAAAACGGACAACCTTCTTATACTGCTGAATTGCGCTTTGACTCAAATAACCACTACAAATTGTTTTCTGTTTTTTGTGAAATGTATACAGATGGACAGCTCGCTCCAGTCAGGGGTGTGTCTCTGCCTCAGTTTCCCAACACCTGAGAATTTGCAGGTGTTCCAGTATCTTATTCATTAAAGATTATATAATGGATTTAAAGGTGAAAAGGTGAATCACAGCTTCGTTGGAAGTTGTTTGTGTGACCGTTGCTATCTTCTGCACATGGATTATCACTTTTACGGACATAAAAACTATTTTTATTTTATTCTGTTTGCCATAAACTTTGTTCTTCGAGCAGTTTCAACCCATAAAAAATTAATACCTCGTATCTCATTTTATTATAGATCGAAGAAATATAAAATATCCTTTATTTGTGCATGTGTTAGAGAGGTAAACAAAAACTATAATTACTGCTCATATGTTTATTTTATAAGTTCATATCCTGCACACACAGAATAAGGTAACAATTATGCCATTTTATTCTTCAGCCTCACTATTGTTTTCGAGTTGGTGATTAAATCAGTGGCTGGAGAAAATATTTTGAGGGTGAGAATAACAGATAACAGACTTAAACATGAAGCAGACAGGCAACAGAGAAAATAGTTTCATTAAAAAGGTAAGAAAAATATGCAAACTCTGATACTGAGGAAGAAAAAAAAGAGCTAAAATGAAACAAGGAGGACACCTAGTGACAATGACAGGGAATGCATTTAAAAAAGTCAGATTGACAGCAGCTGCTGTGAGGGTTTTATTGGGAGTTGAAGGCATTTTGAGGCACTATCAAACAAGAATTTTAAGACAAGTTTGACACTGATAAACAATAAGAAGGTTGCCTTTTAGGATTTGAGGTTTGTAACAATCAATCCATTCTCTTCACCAATATATTCTTGCAGATCTATCTCCAGAGGGCGAGAGGCTGGGTAAAGCCAGAACTGTTGGCCAGGGCTTCCAACAAACTACCACGCAATAATGTTTTTTTTATTTAAATTAACCTAACATGCATATTTTTGAGCTGTGGGTAAAGGAATAAGTAATCATAGAGACTCATACATGGATAAAGAGAACATGCAAATTCCATTCAAAAAGATTCAATTCAATTTAGTTTATTTATATAGTGCCAATTCCCAACACATGTCATCTCAAGTTATTTACAGAGACAATTCCACCAGATTATACAGTCAGATTGGTTCAAGGGTTTCTATCTATGGAAAACCAGTTGATTTATTTGACTCCTTGCAATCCCTCACACCAAGCATGCTTGTAGTGACAGTGGAGAGGAAAACTCCCTTTTAAAGATCCCAGGCAGGTATCAGGCCCAGGCTCTTCTTGTTCCAACTCAATGGTGGTAAAAGCTGTTTGTTACATCATGCTAAAATATTCAACATACACTAGTGAATTTGTTTTACTGGTTATTTCTCTCTGAGTCAAAGTTTGCTCTCAGGTTCTCATAGTGCTGCTGTATGCCGCATTTGCTTTACAAAATACATGCTTAGATGTTTTATACAATTTCACCTCATTTGCATTCACAGTCATGCGAGGTTGAATAAATCTGTTACGGTAACATGATACAGTACATACTTTAAAATAATAAATGCTTTAAAAAAATGTTTCAACAGGCAAAACATGACAAAGTTATACTTAACATTACAATGAGCAAAACATCAAATGAAAAAACAAACCTAACAACAGTAAAACAGTTTTTAAGACATTAGACATAATATTGAAACAATGATCATTGCTCTTAGTCCAGTTCTGGTTCAGGTTTAGCATCTGGACAGATATGGCTCAATTTTACATTCCATAGAGGGCTAATTGTTAAAGGAGATGAGAGACACCAGATTCAATACTGCAGATAAGCTAAAGGATGCTACCTGGCTTTTTTAAAACCTTAGCCAACGAATGATCACTTCCACTAAATAATTAATGCAAAATTAGCCCAAAAAGAGTCTTAAGTGCACATGTAAATAGTTTATAGGATAATTACTTTACAAAAAAAAATCCCTTTTAATTGATCTTGTGCGATATTCAAATTTTCTGACATTTAATTTTTGTTTTTTGTTCCCTGAAAATCACATTTCACAAAATGACAACAAAATACCTGATCAAATCTATATAGTATAGGAATTTCACTTTCTAAATGGGTGTCATGAGATAGATATCATCTTTGAAGAGATTCTGCAAACAGGCAACTGATGCTAGTTTGCTCCATAGATCAATAAATCAACTACTTCAGCTTTATTTATAAAGCTCTTTTAATACAATTAATGTAGATCAAATTGCTTTTCAAAATTAATTGCCATCCAGCATAGAATATACAGTACATCATTACAAAAGATAGAGGCAGCAGCTCTCTCAATATAGAAATGTAGAAATGCTACACTTCTGCATCAATATGAGTCAGTTGAAGTGAATGTGATGATTGTAAATCCCTGTTTATATTTTCCAGATATTGAATGGAAGCTAAAAAAGTTAGCTTTCTGTGTTATGTGTTATGGGAAGAAAAAAGGAATGTAATGACAGACCCTAACACTGGATGCCACTATGTATGCATAAACTGATCTAAAAATAAGTACATTTCCCTAAAGGTGTATTTGCTTAATGTGAGTTGGTAAATACGGTGATCCGCCAATGGATTCAGTTATTTCTGCCCTTAGATCAAGATCATTTAATATTATGCACTTGAAATAAGATGGTGAAGCTCTTTATTCATATTTTCCTTTGGGAAATAGTTTTTATTTATCTGCTGAAGTCAAGGGAAAATTAACTTATTTTAAGAACAACTTACACTCTTATATTTATATGTTTTCAATGTAACCCTAACTTAAATTTTCCCTTGGGTGAAAATGGCTCATAAAAAGAAATGGCTGAACATTAGCATTTTAAATGTGATCTTGAATAAATAAATCAGAGGAAAATCAGGATATTTGCATTCAGTCAAATATTCATTTGTTGTAACACAATTTATGGCAATAAATATTAGAAACATTATTATATTGAGCATTTTGTCTAATGTACCCTGTTTACTGTTTAATTTGATCTTTTATTTAATATGTGACAGAAAATGTGTGCACTCTAATTAAGTTTGATATTTTAAATAGAAAGTTAAGAATATAAAACTGTGTGTTTTGAAATGAACAAAGTTATAAATTCAGCTTTATCCCTTTAGGTAACAGAAAGCAGGTTATTCTTTTAGATCTGAACAATACCAGGTATTTTCAGCTAATTGTTTACACCCTGTAGCTATAAGGTAAGGTGTTAGAACAGAAGACAGAATTACACAAAATTATTTATTCCCTGCTTCACATGTAAGTATTTCTGCCTGTAAGCTATTTCTATAACATCCTAGATCTGACATCTCTCCACCCTGTCAGAGATTCATACTCTTTAGTCAGAGCTGCTGTGACTGGAGGACCTGAAGTCCAGGTATAAAACAAACAACCTGTACACGCTGAGGATGATAACCAGGAAGTTTTTAAAGGAAAAGAAAATAAGCATTTGGTGAAAAACACCAAAGTATATCATTAAGGTGAGCCGGACTACCAGGAAGGGGCCATCCTGAATGAACAGGGTCTCCACGATGCTCCATAGGTCAGTGCTGTGTTTGGACCAGAGGGAGTCTTCCCGGATGCCTTCATCAGCTGCCTCGTTGCTCATGGTCCTCACCACTGAAAAAAAAGCAGGTTATTTTGGTTTTGTTTTTTCTCATGATTGGACTGTCCTGCATATTTAGAAACAATACACCATTGTGCTATACAGGAAATAACCACCCAACTCAACAAAAACAAGGCTGTCTCATGCTTATGTTGATTGATAGTACGGTTCTTAATAATTTACCTCTACTAATTTGTTCCATTTTAGCTTAGGCAAATCTGCTAAATGTTTTAGAATAAAAACAAAACAAAAAACAAAACAAAAAACTGCTAAACATGATCAGTATCAGACAGAGATGTCTGCCTGGAGCTGAGAAACGTAGTGCACCACATATCACCAGTCCATCATAGGACAGCACAGAGTCACACAACCGAGAACAACCCCACTCACATATATACACAAACCAACACACTTACACCTAAAGGGAACTTAGAGCAACCATTTTATTTAGCATTCATTTTTTGAACTACAGAAGGAAGAGTACCCAGAGAGAACATGAGCATGCACAGCAAAAACAGGCTAATCCATGTAAAAAGACATAGAGTTAAGATTTAAAACCCGGCTTGCTGCAAGGCAAACGTGCTGAAAGCTGACCCACCCTGCAGCCCTCAAACAAACATTTTTGGAGTAAATAAAATACGCAGTTTTCAAAAAAAGCTTGGTGGTCTGAATGTGCAAATGGGTTGATTGGATAGCTTGTCATGATCTTGGCACTGATGACTGGATTATTGGTTCATTCCTTCTGTCTGCCTCACTCCGCCAGTTTTCATTACCTTCATCAGATCCACCTGTTCCAGCTTCTACTTAAACTGCTTGGTCCCAGCCATCGGTGCCAGATTATTTGAGCCGTAGCAGAGCTCTCTAGCTTTCTCAGTTTGTTACTCTGATTGCCTGATCCTGACTAGTTTATGTTCCTGGACCTCTGAGCCTTTCTGTACCTGTTCTAATCTGTTTTTTTCTGACCTGTGTTCAGAATCCTGCAGGATTCTGCCTGCTTACGACCTTTGATCTGTCTCCCGAACCTGGCTTGGATTTCTCTTCCGTACATCTTCGGATCTCTGATCTTCTGGCCTGGACTTCTGCTACCTCATCGACACAGGCGTTGGCTTCTCCTTCTGGAAACTCCTGCTCGTCCTCGTCTGCTGGCTTCTGCTCGTCACCTGACTCAGCAGCCTTTTTGGCTTTGGCTCCTGGATCTCTCTGGGCGGTCCCATGCCACCATGTGCTGTGGAACATCATCCAGCTGGATTCCACTTCTTCCTCTGGACTTGGACTGAACTTAGTGCTTCGCTCGTTGTCGTCATCCGTCAGAGTTAGAGAGAGTTTCGTGGTCACTAACCTGTCTTTTCCCCTCTACAGAGATTCTGGCATTTTTCGTCCTAGCTGCTGAGCCACGGATTTTTCAAGCAGTCAATAAATGCTTTTATAAATCACGTCAGTCTGTCTGCCTGAATTCTGGGTCCAACATTCTGAGGCTTGACATATCTCTACACTAATTTAGTTACGTAGTCTACATTTCACTACATATAAGAAGAGGTGTTTCAATGATGTTTATACATGCAAAACACTTCTTTGAATATATCTTTGTTATTTTTACGGTTATGAATGTGACTGAACTGTTATACAATAACCCTTTTCATCTGGGTCAACATCCCCAAATCTAAACTTTTAGAATTCATGAAGAGAGTGTGAAGTTGTTTTTTTTTTTCCGAAATAAAATTGGCAAGATTTTTAATCTAGTTTCCTCCCTCCTTGGGAGACTATATCTCCTTTGACCTGGGAGCATATAGTAATCTGTATGAACTCACTGGGTAATGTGGACAATAGGTTTTGGAGGTTACTGTGTTGGATTAACTTGTAATCCACTCCTAGATAAAAATATGACAATGATAATATTTGAAAACATGTGCTTTGAACATTTTTCATACTTAAACAGTTTGGAAATTCCCATTTATTCCACCTGGCAATGTGAGTTGAAAGCAGAAAGTAGAATAATGTAATGTAGAATAGTGGTAATGTTTTTTTAAATGTATAGAATGTTAAATTTCTCATTAGATGAGCCTCCGCTGTGGTTCTTAGGTTTCCATTTTTATGTACAAAGAAATTTGGATTCGGCCGGCCACCATCTTGCCCTTTATAAACTGTTTTTGTGTGTGTGTGTTGGCTAAATTCATGGTGGGAACTGACTTGCTCTGGCTATTTCTGGATCAATTATAACACAACCACACATTGTGAAAACCATCATCCAGTTAATCTCTATCAATTCATATGTGAGGCCTTGCTTGTACAACTAAACAATAAAGCTACTTGGCCTTGGCATCCCTCTCTGTATCTGTAAACTGAAGATGCAGTAGACGAGGAGTCTGCTCTCTTCAGCAAATTCTGAGTGAAGGCATACAGCATGCTGCCTAATATACCATCTACTTAGAGGAGAAGAATAAAAGATCTGTAAAAAGAAAAAAAGTGATTTTACTCTAGAGAATCAGTGCATTTTTTCTATCCTCGTTCCTGGCAGATAGATTATCCACCCACAACTGTACTGTACTTCCCACGCTGTTTTAACTGGAATAAGGGATGTTATTGTTTTTTTTTTTCTTAAACATCTTTCATTTTTTTCCATTTGCTCTGTGTCTGCGCTGTTGAATGTTTGATTTATATCTAACCACTTAGTTTTGTCTCTTTTCTTTAATGCACTGCCGTTTTTAGTAAAGATAATACTTCATTAAGGATAACAGCTAAATTTCAAGGTATTTGGAGAGTTTCCAGCTTTGATTCTGCTGGGCACTTCAGTCACTTGAGTCATTCCAAGTCATTAAGAAACAATTAGGTTAGAAACCCACAACCCCTGCGACAAACTAACATCCTCTTCCTTACCTCATCTAAGTTCGACTAAATTTTCTTAAGAATCCATGAAGGGGTGCAATTCTGTTGAGTTATTTGTGTTCGACAGGAAATGACCGTTAGCTTTGCACATGTCTGAGAGTTTATCAAGTCTCCTGCGTTGACTCATACAGTACAGATGGACTGATTGTTTTCAGTTTTATTCTTCTGCAAAGCAAAACCATCCCTCTGGCATTCAGACTCCTGGGGTTTTTTTGGCAGTTAACTGATTTGTTTCAAATAAGTACATCACCAAGGCCAAGCATAATCTTCAGCTTCCAAAGAAGAGAGATTTTGACATTGTCTCAGAATAAACTGATTAAACTTTACTGAGGTATGTTTAACACAAAACAGCTGGGAAACAAAGATTGTGTGGAAATTCTTTGGCCACTAAGACTGAATCTGAACCACAAGTTTTTGTGAGCCATCATTTTGTGTTTACGGCCAATCTAAACATGTGTTCATTGGTTATCAGTTAAGTTCTGTGTACTCTGGGTACAAAAGTAACATTTCTAATCATTTTCATATTTTAGCATTAAGGAGTAAGATTACTATATTTACACAATATAACTGTGTCTGTGCTGATTCCTCAGAAAAAAAAGGTTATTCTACCTTTCTTAAGTCTTTAGGTACACAGTTAATATTGCTCTGACTGTAACAAGTCTCAACAAAAATTACACAATCTCTCCTTGTGTTTTTTTTTTTGCCATCAGCTGGCCCAGCTTATCAGGACAGACAGCGACTGGATAACTCCCTCCTGCATCAATTTCAGCTCATTAGATCATCATTATCTTCTTAAATATCTTCTGATCTGTCATCAGACGTGTGAGTCTGGGCATGTCTGTCTTTTAAAAGACTTCATAATTCCTTTGTAGTCTAGTTTTCTCAGAGTTTGTGATTGGACAGCAACAGAGATAAAAACCAGTCTGTTTACTTAGAGTACCAGCTTGAAAGCACGGACTTCACTGTAGAGTTTTCTCTAATAACATTGTTTGGATTGTCTGAGATTGCTGTACCTCCTCAAAAAGCATGGATGTTATCATTATAAAAACCAAGCAGAGACTGACCACACAGATGACAGGGGAACTGCAGCATGCTCCAAGTCCACACAGCTAGGATGACGTAGACCAGCTGAGGTCTGTTTCTGCAAAATACAAGCAGAAAGGATTCTGGGTGCCAAGATTCGATAAACTTACAATCTAAGTTGCTGTTTTTACTATAACATGGATTAAAATGTGTAAAAAAGGCAGAAGTGGGAAACATATAAGAAGGGAAAGCAGCACTTACTGTATATCATCCTTTGTCTCACTGGTAAACTCCAGGATGTCTGCTGCTGTGCCAACAAATATAAGCAGAAGCTGAGACAGCTGATCTCTAGAGACCCCACCACCCAAAGGGAGAATCCACTTCCCTATGATGACGAGGATGAGCACAATCTGATGAAGAGCCAGGATCCAGCTGTTCTGGCAGACACTTGAAAACATGTTACCCCAATTCTGGAAAAATAGAGGAGCAACGAGAGAAAGAATTTCTATTATTTGAGAAATTTCTTTATTTGCTTGGTAGGTACAATAGAAAAAACTCATTTCACAATATTTCACTTTAAATCATCAATTTGTAAAAACCTGTCAGGCAAGAGCACATCTACAGTAACTAAAAAGTGTGTCACCTGTTCACATTTTGTAACTTTTCAGCCACAACCTTAAATGTAGTATCCTAATGGGATTTTATGTGATACTCAAACATAGGATGATAAATAACTAAAAATAAACATTATCATCATTATGTTATTATATTATTTTTAAAAGTAGATACTGTAAAACTGCAGTAGAGATTTTATCTAAATAATAGGTAGAACCCTGTTTGAACACAGCTGCAAGTATTTTGGCAGCAGGCTGCTGTTAGTGTTACTCTTCGAATTACTAAATGTTTTCCCTTTTTCAATAGCTCTTGCTGGTTAATAGGATATAGAGCACAACGACATAAGAGTTTGTGACAAATTGTCAGAGTAATGTCTGAAGGGGTCCAGTCTTGCATTTTTCCAGGGTTGTACTGGATCTAACTCTGCATGTCGTACCATGAACTGCAACCAACTTTGTCGCCCCTGCAGAGGACAATCACCCCACAGCACCATGCTGCACTTCCATGTTTTACAGCAATTATGTTGTCTTCAAAGTGATATGCAGTGCTAGTTATCACCCAAATAGAGTTTTGCATAAAGGAAAGAAAGTTTAGCTTTGGTTTTCTCTCAATGAACGACATTATTCTATGTGTTTGCTATGCTATCTACATCTGGAGAAAGGGCTTTTATTTAAAATCAATGACTAATTTTTATGCTAAAGTCCTGATTTAGCCAAGTCTGAGTCCAGAGTAATAGTTATCTTGTCAAGCGATTCACTTTCCTTTCTCGGATGATGAACTGAACAGAGCTTTTTTTTTTAATGTATTTTAGATGGTCTAAAAAAGAGTTTTCAGAGAATAGCTGGATTAACACTGGGGTTAGTTTGTACATTTTGGGCGGCACCCCGGCAAATTATCAAATTACTTTTACTTAGTGTTTCAAGAAAAATTGGTTAAACAAGAAAATGCAGCAAAAAGCCTTTTGATCACTTTTTTATTCAGGTTAGGTGTGTGGAAGCAGGGGACCTGAGGACCAGGGTTAAATACCTGGATGTAGATCACGCCCACTTATTTCATGCACAGTTTATTTATTTAAACATTTATTTAAACATAAACATTTAAACATAAGGTCCATAGTCTTTTGTCTTATCGCCCAGAAAACCTTATGTCTCAGATGCAAGGTAATGGAGCACTGATCAACTCATGCGATGGGAAAAATATTTTTACACTCTATTGCTCTTAGGCCTCTAGTTATTAACCTGAAGGCAAGTTTGTTTTGTTTCCTTTATTACAAAAAAGTATTCACTCAAGCAGAACATCATTTAGACCAGGGGTCACCAACATGGTGCCCGTGGGCACTAAGGGGCCCTCAAGGACCACAAGGGGTGCCCTTAGAGTCTTCTGAAAATAGAATGACTCAACAGTGAGCTACGTTTGAAATTTCACTGTATTCTGTTGCTCTTCTTTTTTTAATCAGTTATAGAACATTTCATCATTTAATCATATATGGCATTTAAGCATGTATAGAGATTTCAAAATTAAAATGTCTAAAAGAAAATTAGAAATTTAAAGAAATGATAAAGATATTTTTATAATGTATGAAGTTTAGAAGAACGTTGACCCTTGCCATTCATAGGTCAGTATTGGTAGCCCTTCCTGTGACTCAGTACACCTGAATTAGCCCTCAACTGTAAAAAGGTTGGTGACCACTGATTTAGACAATACAGTCCCACTCCTAACTTACCAAATATAGATGCTTGGTCAAGTCCCTTCAGATTCTGACATGACAATGGTACACCTGTCGTCATTTACTGACACGAAGGGTACATGACAGTTTGTGGCAAAAACTTCTGCAAATTTTCCATGAACTGTAAGGTAGTAACATACATCTACACCTAAAGAAACAGCAGTATACATGCTACCACACACTCTTAAAGCTAACGACACTAACTTCGTAGGCTAAAATGAAAACCAAGCTGTCATTTACACTGTGTGTAAATATATGACGATAGGAGTACATCCATAATAATAATAATAATAAGTCGGAGCACCTAACAGAGAAATTGCAACAAGTTTTTCTGGAGTCCTGATAGGTTAGCGTGTTGTCGACCTGCCTCAACCATATCTACTTTAAACCTTTGCAGCATCATTGCGCTATGATGATTCCAGCAATGGACTGTGACGACAGTGGAGGCACCCAGCATTCTGGTTTCTACATTGTCGTCTTAGAGGCGAAGAAAAAAAGAACTGAGGAAAAAGGATAAAGTGATTTTTCACCAGAGAAACATGCATTTTTTCCTTTCCTTTTTGTTCCTGGCAGATTTTATTCACCCCACTTATTATTTATCCACAGGGGTACTTTCCTCACTCTTTTTAACAAAAACAAGGGTTATTATTATTTTTTTTAAGCTTCAAATTTTGTGATCTGCTCTGACATTGCCCTCTATCCAGGAACTGGTTAGCTATTAACTATTTCATTTATATCTAACCACTAAATAGTTTTGTCTCATTTTCTTTTATAAAAAAAATGTGCACATGTGATTTTCTGTTAAATAAAATACATTATTCACCTAAATTCAGTTTATTTATATAGTGCCAATTCACAACACGTCATCTCAAGGTACTTTAGAATTCAACCAGATCATACAGTCAAATAGATTCCAATTTTTCTATTTAAGAAAAAACAGCTGATTGCATCGACTCATTCACTCGAAGGCAATCCCTCACACCAAGCATGCTTGTAGTGACAGTGGAGAGGAAAATTTCCCTTTTAACTGGAAGAAACCTCCAGCAGAACCAGAAATGATAACAGTTAATTTCCTAGGTATTTAGAGAGAAATCTCCAGCTTTGATTGTGGTGGTCACTTAGGTCAACACATTGTCCAACTTGAGCTGTGGATCTCTGTTGCTCCTCCAAACTTATCATAGGCTACTTTGTTTTCCTTTTATCTATACTACACTGTATGTAGATATTCCATGCATTTCCCTTTTCTCAGATGAATGAACAAAGCTTTGTGAACACTTTAAAGCCTAAGATAGTGTTTAGAACCTGCTGCCATAACATCATCCCTTATCTCTGAGCTGTATTTATTGGTTCCACAATCCTATTTGTTCTCTAATGTTAATAAATCCTACTGAGAACAACTGGATTTATTGAGAGATTTAATCTAATATGTGGAATATTTCTAATTAGGTGACATGTAAAGGCAAATTATTGAGTTATAATTTACTTGAGGTTAAAAGCACGAAAACTGACAAAAATGCACAAAAAATCTTTGTGCTTATCATGTGCTTGTCACGTGCTAATGACCTTATATGTTGGTAATACTTTGGTTTTATTTACTGTTCCTAAACAACTATTTCAACAATTTTACTACTGATTAGTAACTAATTGTTCTTTATTGAACATAAGCTTTCTACTCAAAGACTCACTAAGAGTGAGTAGAGACTTGATTTGTGATTATCAGGTTAATCTATTCTGTTTTTGAGAAACCTGGTTGCAGAAAGAGGATTACGTTTTAACATGGTCTGGATGACTACCCCATTCTGATTCACTGAAGGGTTTCTGTTAAAATGTTTAATGGAAATAACAGGAAAACCTTCTAATCAAATAGCCTGATTGTTCTAAGTTATTGTGCTGACTTCCTCTGAAATTATACTTTATATCAGCTGCAAGTTTTGTGGCTCGAGCTGGTTACCTTGGAAACGCTTTACAATGAGATATTTATACCGTAGTCCATTCAACCAATTCTTAGGAAAATGGTAAAAAATTGTAAAAAAAACTTTAATGTATTAATAATTGATATAATATTTTTTATTTCTTACATAGTAAAAGCGGGAGAATGCCCTCTTCTCAATTCATGGGGAGTTATTTTGCTTCTTCTTTTTTCAACACACTTCTTGCTCCCTCGTTGGCTATTTGCCATGAACCGCTTGATTGTGCGATGATCCCGCTTCAAAAACTTGGCCATTTCTAAACTGCTGCACACCTCTGAAAAACATCTGACAATTTTTGACTTTTCACAGTCTGTCAAATCTGTTTTCTGACCCATTTTGCCAAAGGAAAGGAAGTTGCCTAATAATTAAGCACACCTTATATAGGGTGTTGATGTCATTAGGCCACAGCCCTTATCATTACAGAGATGCACACCACCTGATTTACTTAATTGGTAATTGGCTTTCAAGCCTATACAGCTTGGAGTAGGACAACATGTATGAAAAGGATGAAGTGGTCGAAATACTAATTTGCCGAATAATTCTACACACGGTGTGTAAGGTCCACATTTGTGTGACCACTTTTGCTGTAATGTTGCTATAACAACACAATTTCCCAATTTTTGAACAATAAAGGGATTTTCTATTGTATCTTATTTGATTATGAATACAGCTAAGGACATCATAGTCCTTAATAGTAGAGTAAACTCTCAGTCATAAGGTCATGCAACCAAAAGCTTAAACTGGAAGGTAAACTACTGTGAAGAAAATTATGGAGAACAGTAAGCTCTTCAGAAGATTTTTAAACAACAACAAAGTGTCTTCAGTAAGAAGCTTTTCCAGATCTGGCGCAAGACAGAAGATCCTTCCTGTCTACAGCTATCTACACCTACAATAGCTGGTTAAAAAAATAACCTTACTGCAACTTTTAATTTTCCTTTGTGATTAAAAAAGTATTTTTTAATTGAATTGAATTGAATAGGATGTAAAACTAAGAACAGCTTAGAAAATGAAAATGATCAGACTCTCTAGTGGGCGAAGTTTAAAATTTCCTTTTATTCTGTTGCTCTTCTTTTTTAATCATTTATAGAGAGTTCTATCATACAGTTTTACTCATATAGGTCATCTTAGTATTTATAGATTTCAAAATGACAATATCTAAAAGAAAGTCAGAAATAAAAAGAAACAATAAAAGTAGCTCTATTAAACATAAATTTTTGGTGATTGCTGATCCCTCCAGTTCATAGGTCAGTATCCTATAACTCCCATCATCCTTAAAATTGATGGTAACATCACATTCACATTTTCTTTCCTTTAACACATTTTATTTTCAATAGACAACTTAATTTAAATCATATGTTGTTAAACATTTATATTTGCAGCTTTATTTTAACTAGTTTAAACTTTAAGAAAAAAATACTGAATTAAAAAAGTCTTTTTTCAAGAAAAAATTCTGGCCCAGTTGTACAAATTAATACACCCCCAAGTGAATACAGAATAAATATTGTGTACTGGATGAATGTCAATAGATGGTAACGTCTGCAATTTGAGAGTAAAAAGGTCACTGTGAACCAAACTCCATAAACTCCAAAGCACTGCTTTCAACTAGATGGAGGAAAAACATTTTTTCCAAACATTTTTAATTAAAAACTAAAGACAAATTTGATATAAGAGTTTTAAACTGTCTGTAGCTCTCCTTTTGTTTCATTTTTTACTGGGTTTTAGTAGCTTTTATTCCGTTTACAGTATATTTTGTTTCTTATTTCTTTCTGAAATCATTTTTATATGTTTTTTTGTTTTTGTTTGATTTTTAGAGCAACCACAGCTGCCACAAAGTGCTGTACAAACCAAGGACATTTTTAAATGTATAGAAAACCACAATAAAATAAATAAAACAAACAAACAAACAAACAAAAAAGAAACTAATAAAAATGTAAACAAGCAAAACTACAATAAAACCACCACTCTAATACATCATTTTTTATGGACTTTCTGTAGATTTAAATCCTTTTAACTTTACTGTTCAACTTTGCATTTGTTTTTCTTGTATTATTTTGGTCCGTTTTTTGATTATTATTTTTATATTTTACTATTGATAATCTTATTTACATTATATCTGTATATATATATTTCCATTTGGTTAATACTATTATTATTTCCTTATTTTCTTACAGTATGTCGTTTTCCTCTTGAAAAGTGTTCCCGTGGAGCACTAGGAAATAATATATTTAGAGCTAAAGACTGGAAATATAGCCACCAGTGAAAAACTCCTTAGAAGTTTGAACCTTAAATACAGTCAGAAAACCAGAAGATCTATTATCTTTTTTTTATTATTTCTTTCTCCTTGGATAAATTTACAAGTTGAAATGGTTGAGTGTTTCTAAACATGCTCTTAAAAAACAGATTATGTCATCCAGGATTATTGCTTCCTGGGGGCTAAAACTAAGCAAAACCAATCATGACACCATTTTTTTTCAAAGTTTTTTTTTTTTTATCCTGTTTCCTTTTCCTGGGTAATAAGGGTGGGGTTGTTCCCCTGCTGGTAATCTGTTTCTTCACGCTTTGTCATAGACACACTATCTAAGAATCTGCTATAAGATCTTGACCACCTGCCAAATGCAGTCCCTCCTATTTTACTGGGCTGCTCAGAGCCATCAAGACATCTGGAATCAAGATGTTGGCAATGACTTGCACAGACTTTGGCTGATTCTCTTCTCCTTGTAGACTGTGGTAAGAGGGGGGAGTATATTTTTTTCTTTAGAGGTGGTTATTTAATGCTGACCATGCCATTGTACTCAGCACATAGAATACAAGTACAGTTGTTTTTTTACTAATTATGCTGGACTTTGTATTTACCTCTGAGAGATTTCCACAAACCATGAGTTAAAAGATATCCACAGGGAAAAACTAAAAACCAAGTTTGCATGCACTTCAGGATGTTCTACACCAGCCATGCTTTGGCTTGTGGACTTCTCCAACTTGACCACTTTCTACTCACCTTAGAGATATGTTGTACCAACCAGGAGTCATTTTTTGTGATTTTGTATCAACTTATGCAACTGTTTATCAAGCAGAAAGTCACACGGAATTTTTTTTTTTTTATTAGAGGTCCTTATCTGTAATACTGTAACTGATATTTTGGGTATTTTGTTGGGGACATTGTGCAGTTACCTTGTAGCAATATTGTACATGTCTCATTGTCCAACACCCATAGCACATAGAATTTTTGGAGTAGAATATACCCTCCATTAATTTATACGTGAGGTTTGAGCATAACTATTTCTCCTTATCTCCAAAACTCAGAGTACTACACTACTAAGACAAATTACTCACCTATACTGTAGCTTTTACTGATTTTTTCAGAGATGTAAACTGATTTTAAGAGGTGGCTATAATATCAAGTTTAGATTGTGTTTCCAAAGTTTAAGTTCCTCATAAAATGGATCATTTGTGACTGAATTGAACTGCTCAGCAGGTGCCTGCAAAAAAGATCAAGCTTACTGAAAATGCTCTGCTGTCCACCTCAGAACTGGCAACCAGATGTCATGCATTCTGTATATAAAGACACTTTCACCATTTTTTATACAAAAAAGTTATTGCAATATGTAAAATAATTTGGGTAAATTTTAACCATCAGTTTTGATTATTTTTCTTTATATTTCTTTTTTATACAGCAGTTTCATCTAAAACTGAAAAAAAAAACACTTTTGTGGAATTATCAAATTCAGATTTAAAATATTTACATTTTGAGTAAGAAATGTCCAAATGCACCCTAGATCACATTTTCAAAAAAAAAAACAGGAACAAAATTAAGCTGACCAGTTTTTTAAAGTAATTTATATTGTAATTGTTTGAACATCACAATAGCCACCCTGGGCCATACCTGTCCATATCAGCAGTAATATGGTCTCCATACCATTAAAAATAACTACACTTCACTGTTGGTTCATTCATCCTTATTAAGGAATCTCCAATCTCATAAAAATTTTATCAATTATTCATTGTCTTACCTTAATAGAATCAAGGACTGTGAGGTTTTTCAAACTTTCACTCTGGTTGATCCCACTGAGAATACTATCAAGGCGATTGCACTGCAAATAAATGAAAGAGCCATCATACAATACTGTTACATTTCTTTTGTGTGTGTGTGTGTGTGTGTGTGTGTGTGTGTGTGTGTGTGTGTGTGTGTGTGTGTGTGTGTGTGTGTTTTTAAGCACAAAAAATCCATGTTCAGAAATAAAAAGATATTTATTTTGCAGCCTTTCCCTCCTATTTTTATTTCTCAGGAATATACATTTGGCAAAGGAAGGAGCTTTCAGGCATCAGTGCAGAAGTTTTTTTGGTTTATTGGACTACCTTAATGTCCAAAGACTTGTTATCTTGGTGGTGGAGCTCCAGAATCCAGATGGAGGGAATGATACTTATGAGAAACAGAAAAATGGTAGGAGAAAACCTGCAAGAAAAAGGAAGTTAATTCATCAGTAGCATGAACTGCCTCAACATACTAATTCATCTATTGAATATTTTGTTGATTAACTGATCAATTTACAAAGAGATACTTTGAGCAAATTACAATTTCTTAATAAACAACAGTTTTTAACTTGGAAAAGGGAACTATGCCACATTTTTAATAATTTGTGAATGGAAAAAACATGTAAAATAAAACTCAATGCTCATATTTAAAATATCTTTAGAGACAAAGAAGGTTTGTTTCATTTTAAATGCAAAATGTTTATCTATTTTGTACTATTTTTGCTTTATTATTGTTCCGAGTGGATTATTAATTCACCCATTAGCATATGATAGATTATGTAGAGTCATACGAAAATTAACTGATTAGTTGTTTTAATATGAATCACAATTTATTAAATGACTACTTCACATTTAAGGGATGAATTTAAATGAGTAGTGTACATTATTTGATGCAAATGTATGATTTGGAAGAAGAAAATGAGGATTTAAACTGAATATTTTGACCCTAAGAAATATATTCATGGTTCACTAAATAACGATTTTATCCCAGTTTTCCTTTTAAAAACCGTTTATAGGAATATCGAACTACAGGATGTAATCATCTCCCTCTTTACCCTTTCAAGAAAATTCCTTGAAAACCGCAGTTTTTTAATGACTTGATGAATTATTAAAGAAAGACTGTAAAAATATTCTCTACTATTATCCAACCACAAAGAAAACAAGGAAATGGGGTCATTATTCTCTGATAGCATCTTCTAAATAAAGCATCAAAAGCAATGTTGTTGTTTTTTTGAACCACATAACAAATAAGGCTGCTTAATGAGGGCTGACTCTGATGTTCTGTCCCTGAGCAGGTTTTATAATCCCAGGACAATTTCAATGAGAAAGCAGGATGCATGGGAATAGATGGCTTTAGATTATAGAAGTTTAGATTATAGTTTAGATTATAGACTACTTATTAGGTTTGTTTTAGCACTTAATCTTAATGTGCAGCATGGTATTTAAGATTAGTTTTAAGGAGAGTTCATATCAATTATAATAAAGTATATGATAAAATTAATCACATGCATAAAATGTTTTACCATTTGTAATCCTGTCCTTCTCGCCACTTCAGTGTTATTATCATTTCAGCAACAAGCGGCACAAAGAGTAAAGTCAGCAACCAGTAAAAGGGATCTTCCTTGACGAATGTCACCCTCCAGACGGCGACCAGAGCAACCAGAATAAATAAAACCCTGGTGATGATGGCACTCAGAGAGCTGAATAGACCCATGGTGCGTTCACTGCTCCTTATTCCTGCAAGCTTAGGATCCAACAAGCAGCTGCTCCCACATTGAGGAAAGAAAAACAGGGAAGGAGATTTCTATCAAAGTCCCCAAACTTTTAGCTCCACCTTCCTGTTTGAACAACTCCTCCAACATGAATTGCATGAATATTTGTGGATAGTGACGCTGGATGGTGCTTGAGGTCCGGGCGGTTTCAAAAAGCTTATACTGTACATAACTTTCCTCATTGTGATTTATGCCTTTGGCTCTGACTCCACCGCGAACTTAACTACGACCTCAGTTTCCTTTAACAGGAAAAGCCTCAGAAAAAATAAAGCTGACTTAGAAACTTGTTTTTAATGCAATGCAAGCTGAGTGGGCTTAATGGAGTGGGTTTTGTGGTTTTCTCTGGAGCCTTTGGCCAAAATGGCTCTTGCTCAGGGTGATATAGCAGGGTGGGCTCTTTCGAAGCTTGAAATAACAAAAATGATTGAAAACTATGTTAGGGCTGAAGGTTCGTGGGGCATCAAATGTACTACGGATTATCTCTGTAAAAGCTTAATTTTTAAAAAGTTTTTCAACAGAACTGTTATATTTCGAAGACACTGAGGCTTGATATTTTCTTCAGTAAAACTTATCGTTTCCTGTCGTCCTGTCCAGCTGCCACTGAGTAGATTATAATCGCACACATTTGATATCCTCCAACAGATATAACAAGAGAACAAAACTGTAGAATATGCAATTTAAGGAAACTCTTAGGGCTATGATGATGTTTCCAAACACTATCATGTGGCCTGTCCTCTATTTCTCTGACATGGCTTCAACTTTAGTGAACATGTCTCTTAGTTGATTTATTTTCTGATCCTAAGCAAGAGGTAACAGGAGAAAACTACATTGTTTTGTTGTTGGTGGCATTAGGCTTCTGTGTTCGAGCAGGTTTTTTATTGTTGAAAGAAATCGCTGTATACTATTATTATTACTGTACTTTACAGGCTGTAAGTTGCTCTAGAGTATAAGTCATATTAGTTTAAAAATGCAACATAAAAAAATTATATATATATATATATATATATGTATGTATGTATGTATAGCTAGCTAGCTAGCATTGGACTATATGTTATACTTATTTAGAAATTTCTTCCTCAAATTGAATGACTGTAAAAAATCAAATTAGTGCATTGCCTCACCAACATCAGTAGAGGGTAGTTTTACTCCAATTACGCTTCTTTGTGAGCCTCATCTTTAAAAAATCTTTTTGAGTTTGTTTCTGTTTTTCAGCTGACAATACGTGATTCACAGCCAGTTGTACTGGTCAACAGCCACTGTTCCTGTGTAGCTGGTTGTGAAATATGCAACCACTTGCGTTATTATATCAAACAGCCCATTACTCTCCAAGTGGTATGTCAGCGGTACCTCCAGTCCTTGTTTGCACACAAACTGAACAGAAGTGGCATAAACCCCGATCAATGGATTGTATAATTTGAATGAACACTTGCATCTCCTTTTACTAGTGCCTTTTCTCGTAACATCAAGTTCTGTATAATCAGGGAGTGAAGCCGGGACCTGTCGACACCATGGTAGTCAGAAAATCAAAACCAGGTGCTACTGCAGTCAGTGGAATTAGGTGTGTAATAGATCATTTATCTAGGTAGAATACGATTTGTTGTAAGAGAAGAAAATGTCGTCTAGCCTGTGTATTTTAGATAACAATATGTGGTTCACAAATTGATAAATAGTTTAATGAAGTAATAAAGCAAGTTATTGATTGCTTAATGGTGTTATTTCAGATCTAAACTTTACAAAGGCTACAGTGGTGATCTCCCAGTCCCGTCCACACTCAACCCTGGACCTGCCTATGCTGGAATGGCTGCAGAATGTGTCCCCCTCATCTGCCAAATGAATGTTTCTGCCGATAAGCCCACTGCATGAAAAGTGAGATTTTCGTCCCCGTAAACTCCCGCAGNAGATAAACAGGTCCTTATTGTGTTTAAGATCCTCACGTCCTGTCTCTGGTGTGAACGGAGAACAGTTGTCTGAAATGTTTATCTGAACATATATTTATGTCTTTTGATGAAGTGCTTCTCTTGGAAAGACTCAATGTTCGTGTGTAAGGAGTCTTTATAATGCAAAGGTGGGGCAGGACCTAGTCAGAGCTACACTGGATGCTATACGCAGCTGTCTCGTGTGGTTCTCCTCTGCAGAGCGGAATACAATTTTTTTTACTTCCTTACTCTCAGTGCTCATTTTTACTCCACAATTTGGCGTCACGAACAGGATCCTTCGCTGATCTGTCTGCTCGGTGGATTCTAGATGAAGGGCTGATCACCAAACCATATGGGTTTTTCCTCTACCTCAAATAGGCCATTTTAGAGAAGGAGGACTTTTCTGATGCTCCACTGAGTGGATTGATCTCGACAGGAGGACAATAACTTCAGGAGACTGAGAGAGGAAGAAAACTAAAAAAAACTCCTTTAAAGGTAAAAAAGAAAAAAAAACTAAAAAATTGTTATAACAAAAAGTAGGCCTTAAATAGGCTAAGAGTGAGTTTTTTTTAAAGAGAAACTGTAGGTCCTACTAAGGCAAAGTAGACCAAGTGTTGCAACAAAATAAAAAGAGAAAGCAATGATCCGGAGTAATTGTGAGCGCTCAAAATAAGAAAAAGGAAAAAAAAAAGATAAATAAAAATATCTTTTAATAGAATATAACATTTAATATAATGATAGGAACAACTTAAAAAAATTCACTGTTGTTCTATTTACTAATGCACATCTTTCTTTTCTTTTTTTTACTCTTCTGCTTTGGCTGTTGTGGCTGTGGGTTTGTCTCCAACGGCACCACTGAGCACCTCCACCCTGTATCCCAGTTTACCACAAGCCTGCTGCTCTCTGCTCGGCATCCACCTTATCAAACGAAGGCTACAAATCCTTTTCTAAAAGAGGACGACTTTTATTACCCTGGTTCTCAGAGAGCCGAACCAGAGGAGGAACGAGGGGGTGAACTGACACTGTCATTTGACCTCCAACTAGACTCACACCCAGACTCTAGTATCCCTGGGGCCAACAGCGGAGATCCATCTATCACCTTTACTCCATGGTCACTAAATAGGAGCCACTATCCTCAACAGACTGCAAACAGCCCCGTATGGAACAGCTCTCCTCTGGACCAGCTCTCCTATGGACCAGCTCTTCATTCAAGGAGGGGCCGCCATAAGAACAAGTTGAGTCACTGTGATAGAAAATGTGTGCAACGGGAAAAGAAAATAACAGCCTGAGGCACAGCTGACTCTCCTCCAAAACTGCCAGTCAACTGTTCAACCTGTCCATGCAGCCCTCAGACAAGAACAGCTCTCCAAATGATGGTTGCTGCTACATCTGTGCCAAACCTGATCACTGGGCCAGAAACTGTCCACATAAAAAACGTGGGGGCAGAGGAGGATGTGGCAGAAGCTCAGTTCATCATGGGGGTCCACCACCCTATCATGGAGGCCAGAGAGGACAGAGAAGCCATTCTCAGCAAGGGAGGTATCAGGCACAGAAGTGAGGTCACTCTACCACTAGTGAGGGAGCCGTTGGAGCGACCCCCGGTTCAACAGACTGCAAGTAACACACACACCCACCAAAAAAGTACATTATAGAGACTATATTATTTTTCTGATAAATTTTTATGTTTTACTCCGGTGAGTTGCTGGTCTCATATTTAAATTGATATTCCTTTTCCATCTAATAATGGATATCCAATAACTAAAACTCTCAATAACAGTTTGGTCAGGTTTTAATTAGCTTTCTCTGATAAACGGTATCCTACTGTAGCAAAACTTTCTATCTGTCTCTTATCTATAGGAACCTTTCTCTAATGATGTGCTGCGTTAGAGATCTCTGAGGATTATATAATATAAAACAGGCCTGTTTCCTCACCTCATAATATATGACCTCCGGAGAGTTTTTTTTATTTAATTTATTTTTTTTTATTATTTTATATCACCTAAGGTGCCTAAGAAAAATTTGTAATGGCTTCCACTCTGGTGTTTTCCAGTCCACTTTGTCTGTTTAACTATTTATAGTGGATGAGCAGGGAGGCTGTAGATTTTTGTATTGCTCCAATAATTTGGTAACAAATTGGCAATAGTTACCTTTTCTTCTCCAAATTAAATGCTGTAATAACAGGACTGTCACATATTCTGC
>NW_015151372.1:19407-21300 GCF_000732505.1 Cyprinodon variegatus | reverse complement strand
ATGCTTTTTTCTCAATGTTGCTTTACAAATATATTCTTTGTGATTTAATTAGTTGAATTTTATAACCGATGATTTGGCCAACATCTTATCCCGTTCTCAGACAACCACTTGTGACTTTCAATCAAAGTGCTCGAAATGCAACATGCATTTACCAATGAGACAGGTTATTGCTTGGGTTTGAATCCAAGCATCCAATAAAAAGAAGGATCTTAAAGAAACTGATAATATTCTGATGATTAGCGTTATTTCCACAGTTGTGGTCTTGACCGGTCTTGAAATAAAATGCCAAGTCCTCAGCGCCCGAGACCGAGACAAGACCGAGACGAAATGCGGTCAAGTCCGAGACGAGACCGAGACCATCAAAAAATGGTCCAAGACCAAGACCGATCTCGAGTACTACAACACTGTTGCTTGGTGATTTAGATATGTTTTCAAGATGGATTGAGGCCTAAAATTTTTCAAGTGAAATATTACAACATATGCTGAAATGTTTAATATTAACCTGATGAAGCATTGTGTCTATCATCCACAAAGCGGGGGAGCTGCTGAAAGAGAAATTAGATCTATGAAGAAATGGGTCTGAATTGAGTCTAGGCACTCCAAATGTTTCTAATGCGCATGCGCCGCCATAAAAAATCTAACTTCAGGCTTTTTTGACATTCTCTTTGCAGGACTGCCAGAGACTCATACAACATCTACAGTTGCATATGATGATAAAATGCTTAATTATTGCGCTTCTCTTATAGCTCAGCTGAAGGCCGTGAGGGACCAGACACAGGGAGGACTCCCTGCACCAGTTACTAACACATTCCATGATTTACAGCCAGGAGATTTTGTTTTTATTAGAAATTTCAGGATGAAGATTGGAGATCCAGGAGGTGGATGGGTCCATTCCAGGTGTTGCTGACCACCCACACAGCAGTAAAGAACGCTGAGAGAACCACCTGGGTCCATGCTTCCCACTGCGAGGAGTCCAGAGGCAGAGTACCAGACGAGGCTAAAGAAGCAGACGAATATAGCTCAACCTAGGAGCTACATCAAACACTTCCATGAGGAACCTTCATCAAGCACTTCGGGTTTTCCTAAGCTGCCACCTACATCTACCTACTCAGTGTGAGCAATCCTAGCTGAGGCAGCATTAAGAAAAATGCCTGCAGAAGCCTGCCGATACCTCAGTGGCTAAAAGCTGCGAGATTTTCCATCTAGGGTGCTGCTCACACTCTTCTTCTGGTATGTGCATACATCCCAGATTAAAGAAAGACCTCCTCTGATTAATAATACCCCACATCAAAGACAGTGAACTGTGATACGACCTTCCAACTCTTCTTGGGAAGCTGGCTGCTCTGCAATAACAGCAGCTATCCAGGTGCCTCTGTGCTTACATTCTGCTTGGAACATTGAGGAACACTGAGAAATGATATGATGGATAAGGAAGTTGCTCAGTTACAAATGTTCACTGAATATCAAGGTGCTGCTGTCAAAGTAATTTACAATGAATTCCAGTTCCACTGCACCGTGGCTTTTCATTTGCTGTAGATGAAGTGTTGAATGTGGTTTCTACAACACAGCTCAAGAAAATCATTTTAGTCATGCAAGCTACATACAGGAAATAAAAAAATCAGAGAGGTTAAATAAGTGGATTGTGCAAGTTAAACATAGAAAAAGCTATGAAGTGTAGTTTGGGCCATAATTGGGCTCAAGTGTGGAAACAATATACTGGGTGTGGAGGAAATTCAGCTGAAATTTTGCCTCCGGGGCATGGGGACCTGGAAAGACAAGTTTATGCGGTCTGTGAGGCAGCCCAACGTCTGTGGAGACAACCTCCCATTCTAATTAAATCTACGTCCAGAAATTAGAGGTCATTTGGAAAAACATTTGGTTGGATGGAAAACT
>NW_015151372.1:16020-18102 GCF_000732505.1 Cyprinodon variegatus | reverse complement strand
CGTTAGCGGCAGTTACTGTTATGCTTTCGATCCATGAAATTATCATGTCTCAACAGGGGGGAGTTATGATGAATATAGTATAGTAACACACACAGGTGTGTAACTACTACTGCTTTTAAATTGTTTTTGCATGTCTCACATGTTGTAAATACAATTCACAAGGAAATCAGATAACTAAGTGAGGACAGGCACCAAGAGGTACAGCTCCATTTGAAGTAATTAGCATGGACTACATTGAGCTGACCTCTATGGAAGTAAATCTGTGTTGCTGGGATTTGAATTAAAAATGCTACTGAAATTTAAATGTTGTATGTTTGTACTTATTGTTTCAGTGTTAAAATATATTCAGAACACATTTTTCACCTAAAAAAGAAAATATTTCTACACAGATGAAATTTCATTTGTTATTTTCTCTTCAGGCTAAAAATTCACATTACTATTTTAAATTGATTACATTTTCAATACTTATTTTTCTGTTTAATTTTTCAGTGTTAAACAAATCTGCATATAAAAAATTCAACCTTTCAAAATTCAAACTCAATATTTTCAGGCTCCTGAGATTCAACAGTCTCTATTTCACTGTCTTAAAGTCGGCGTCTAAATTCAGTGTAAAAAGGGAAGGGTTACTTCAGGTCACAGACATTAGCAATGGATTGTGGCGTCCAACACTCAGCCAATCCCGTTACGTTTTCCTAGTCACGTGACGTGACACTGGTGGCGCTCATACGGAAGGAAAACCAGCATGACGGGGCTGGTCATGCAAGCTAACGCTAACTCAACTACAGAAAAATGAAAGTAATAAACTCACCGTTGAGTGAGGGAAAGGAAGGAGGGTTTGAAAATGAGTTTTCTCCCTAGGGTAGATAAGAGGGAAACATAGATAAACAGGTCGTTATTGTGTTTAAGATCCTCACGCCCTGTCTCTGGTGTGAACGGAAAACAGTTGTCTGAAATGTTTATCTGAACAAATTTATGTCCTTTGATGAGGTGTTTTTGTTGGGAAGACTCAATGTTCATGTGTGAGGAGTCTCTTTATAATGCAAGGGTGAGCAGCATGGAAGAAGAAATGGTGTAGAGAAAGGAAAAAAGAAAAACAACAGAATGGGTCTAGGAAGGAAGAAGGGGAATGATGGTGGGAATAAAGAAGAAAGGAAGGGATGGAGTACAATTACATATCGTCTACATTGACAGCAGATCTTTGTTTCAAAGAAAGCAGAGAAGGTTTCAGGGGTGCACCATCATCCAAACCCATGAGCAGCTTCTGAATGAAGGTGAAGGTGCCAACAAGGTTCTTTGGGTAGTCCAGATGCAAAGCATAAACCAGCCCAAAAAGTAACACATGTGCATCAACAAATGTGGTCCCAGCATTTTACAGCCGGCAAAATGCTTGTTTTTGCAGCCAAATGCTGCACATGGCGGATGGTGGCTTCACAATTTTCGGGCGAGTAGGTTGCACAGAGTTTCTAACAGTCTTCTTTTCTGGTTTTCCACAAGATTAATTGCAGTTTCCGTGGTTACATTTAATGCATTGCGTTGCAGTGAGTGGTGCAACATTTTGAGCATTGGGATTACCTTTGATCCAGACTGTCTTTTTTCCTCAGACAGCTCCACTGTCACTTGATTAAATGGAGCGAGCACACAGATTGTCTCCTCTATGATTTTATAATCATTTGTAGTGAGCTGAGGTATATCACTTTTTAAAGAGGCTAGTGATACCAACACAGACTCCTCCTGTTCCGCCATGCGTTCCAGCATTAAATACGTGCCGTTCCATCTAGTTGACACCTCATTCATTCATTTCTTCACTGGTCCTCCCATCTGTAGCTGGACTTGTTCCAGCTTCTCTTTGGCTGTAGTACTGGTTCTAAAGTATGTTACAATATGCCTGGTTTTATTTGGGATATCAGAGAGCGTCTCAATTTGGTCACATGATTTTCAAACTGTTAAATTTAAAGAATGCCTGATTTGGAGCTTTTTGACACATGCAGTCATGTTTGCAGCTGCATCTGTGACGAGACATGTCACTTTCTCTGCTAAACTCCTGCATGAAGTTTTTCTTTACTTGGGCCATATTTTCAGCAG
>NW_015151372.1:12203-14357 GCF_000732505.1 Cyprinodon variegatus | reverse complement strand
GACACTCCAGTGCCAGAGTGTTTGCCAGTAACGGTTAGCAAGCCTGAGCCAACCAGCCTGTCTGTAGCTCTGACCCCCTGAGAACAGAACCTGATCTGTTTTCTCTCCTCTCTGCTCCTCAAATTGAACCTGCCTGAAACCTGAAACTCTGGAGAGTTTCTCTGCTGGTAATCTGCCTGTCAGTTCTCAGAAGTTCTCTGGAGAACAGTTCCTGTCAAAGATCTGCCTGCCCGCTCTCAGAAGATTACCGGAAACTCAATCAGTGATCTGCCTGCACTCAGTAATGCTCTGCCTCCACCTCTGCCCTCTGCCTGCCGTCAGCCTCTGGACCCTCAAGGTTCCCCCCCTCTGCAGCTCTGCTCCACTCAAGAACAGTGATCCCACTCGTGACCAGTCAAGCTACTCTCTGAACCATAACTACTTTGTACATTTATTGTAAAATAAAACTTTGAACTTTTCTTCTGCGTCCGAGTGTTCTGCATGTGGGTTAGGCATATTCGCCCAAACATGACACCAAGGTTCCCTACCTCTAATTGGACCCCGCCCTGCTGGAGCTGAACCTGGTAATTCAAGTTTGTTTTTAGATTTTTTGAATCTTCTCCAGTCAGACTCTTATCTCCTTTTATTGTGTTCCATCACTACTAGAGACTCCCAGTTCTGACAGAACCATTGTTTTATTTTCAAATCTTTTTACTGGAACACGTGTTTGGCTGTGTGTTGGGTTCTGGCCTCTTCTGAGATCGTGACAATTTTTTCATAAAATAAGTGCATTTGTTCTTGGATTGAGGAGGTAAATTAGGCATTTTGCCAATGTAACAACAGTTAAAATAAGAAACGATTGCATTGTCTTAAAGTGCATTTTATCTAATTAGCTTAAAGAGTAAATATACTCATTCCAATCATTTACCTGCTCAAATTAATGGTAAATACACTGAATTTAAGACATTTTTACTTATTTCTAGATCATTTTTCCAGTGTACTATATGCTTGATTTGTTATTTTGAGCTGTGTTATTTTATACTTAACATATTTGGACATTTTTGTGCTTTTTTTGCAGTGCTGCATTCCACTGAGTGATAAATGGGCCATTGTCTTTTACCCATAGTGTTCTTAATTAAATATTTATGGTTTTAATTTATCCTAAAAGTCTTTTTTGTCCCTCAGCCTGTTTTCATGAGAGAGTGAAGATTTCAGGATGGATTTAATCTGTAAGTAATTAAAAAATGCTGTGTCACTGAGGCTATATACTCTCTTTTCCTTTTCTAAACTCACAATGTTTTTGCTTCTTAATACGATGAAAATAAAGGAATTAAAAACATCTCTGGGAGCACGCTGCTGAACCCGCCTACAAGTTCTGACCTTTGACCTCAGTATTTTTAGGGGAGAGTTTGATCCTAGCATAGAGGGTGGTGGTTTAAATGCATTACAGAAGCATTTTGAAAAAACATTAAAAATATTTTTTCAAAAATTTTGGCCTTTAAATTTTTCTTCTAAAAAAATATATAAAATCTCCAAATTCCAGAGTTTGTTGTCATAAATCTTCTCCTCCATAATTTTATTTCTCCATAATGAAACTGATTCTCCATCATAACAATTATCTAAATATAATCAAATTTATTAGTCTTTCTCCAAAATCCCTCCTAAAACTTAGTAAAATGATGCTAAAGCTGAATAATGAAATAAATCTAAATCCAGGTGATTGATGGAAGCCATGATGTGAAAGATTTCCAACCTCCACAGGAGCTTCTCCTTTTGTCCAGCAGATGGCAGCAGAGGATGGAGCTAAAGAAGCAGCTGAATCACGTTGATGAGAGGAGCAGAATGTGACTGGATGAACTGGCTCTGACTGATGTTTACGGGACTAAAAAGTTTGTGTTTTTAGGTTGAACTCGGTTCTTCTGAGGATTTAAAGGATCAAATCAAAGGAAAAGGCTTCCTATCCAACATTTTTACGTTACATGGATGAACCCGCCTGTTTCAAAGGGAATGGGAGGAGCTACACTGAGTCAGGAGTTTCAAACGTCACTTCCCAGAAATGAAAGTAAAGCTTTGTCAAAGTGAAGCCTGAGCTGCCGTAGAGAAAAACCTCCCTGTTTCCTCCTGAAGACCAACTCAGTTCATTTTTCCTTCTCAGCAACAGACTGTGATCCAGGT
>NW_015151372.1:6825-9622 GCF_000732505.1 Cyprinodon variegatus | reverse complement strand
AGATAAAAGCAGAGTGATGTGGGCTGATCTGGATGAACGGCTCAAAGGTCTGGAGGCAGAATTATAAACCAGCTGAAGTCTGATTGAAGCTGACTGGTTGAAACGGGTGAAAACACAACTTCAATAATCATGAAAGCATGGAGGATCATTTTAAGATCTGATTCTGACATTATTCTTCACTTCAGAGAGATTTATAAGGTGATAAAACAGCTAAAAACTAAAGATTATCCATAAACTCAAGACAGGATTGGTCTTAAACCAGTAACTGGGTCATAAAACCAGTCCACACCCTCAGAGGTGTTGAACCGCTCCTGGTTCCTAAAGGACTAAACACGGCTCCTCCTGGAGCAAGTTTCTCCAGAATGGACTAAAACACCAGGCCTCAATAACTGCTAAAAGGAAAAAGGGATGTTTGATGTGTTTATGGCATTAAACAGGTCAACAGAGACAAACTCAATGACAGCTGTTCAGGCCTTACCTGGGTTGTCATGACAACGGGCCAGTATGTGAAAACATAACAACAACCCAACTCTGAAGTATTGTAGCCCAGCCAATGAGGGAGCAGTAAAAATTATGACGTCAGAGCCGAGAGCTGGAGAGGCTCAAAGTGACACCAGGTGGTATTTCTGTCAGGGTTTATGTTTCATTTTACGATATTTTTGAGGGTTTATTGTTATCTGTCTATTAGCTTTAGGCTTAAATGCAGTTGGTAAAATCTATGATTAGCTTAGTTAATATTTATATTTTTCAGTATATAGCCAGTTAGGGTATACATAGGTTACATTGGCTTCTTAGGGTATTAATTTACCAGTGAGTGTATGGGAGACTGGGGACAGTCTCCCCCTCAGGAAACACATTGAAGATCATCGTCTAAAGTCACTGAAAAAACAGACATGTTTTAAGATGTAATTATAACTTTTTTCCTCAGGCCTCAGAGCTGCAAGGCCACAAAGTGTCTAAGGGAGAGATGATTTTTATGTTATTAGGAGGTGTTTGGGATAAAAAATACTATTGCCATAATAAGCCAGATTCTTTCTCAAAGCTTATTCATAACATGTTACTTTTTGAGCAAAGTGTCTGTAATTTGTTTTGAGTCTGACAAATTTCACAGAATTTCCATTATTGTAAGGAAGTGAAACAAACTCTGTGTAGATTAGGGTGACCATATTTTGGTCTCTGAAAAGGAGGACACCTTTTTTTTTTGCTGGGCTGGACCAGGCACTTGAATCAAACTGTTAGCTCCAGGGCTGGTCCAGGAACCCTGGCGGACAGGGGCAGGGAGCCAGCCTGGAACCGAGCAAACAAACTCAACCTGGTGACAGTATGCTTCCACTTGCTTGCCTTAACAGGCAGGCGGGGGGAAGCACGGGGCCCTCGGTGTCCAGGCTACCATCACAGCAAGGGTGTAACTTTGTGATGAGAGTTGTGGTGGCTCGTGGACCCACAGTTACACTTTCATTAGGCTAGTTTTCTGAAAATTAGCTCAAACATATATTTATTGAATGTTTTCCTTTATTTGAGAACACAAGACCACAACACACTGATATTTATATTTATAGATGTTAGATAGATGCCTTTTTAGTGCATTACAAATATAGAGTCCAAAAACATCAGTGCATGAAAAAAACAATAACTCCAATTCCAAAGCCAAAATTGATATATCATGCATCCCTACGAGTACAATTTCAATTCCATCCAGAAAAAATCATAGCATATGTTTTTCTTGTAAACTTTGTGGTAAACTTGCAGATATATTTTATTGCATGTTGCATACCTCAGTAAATCTGTTTCACCTTTAAATCTGCAACTCTCCCTACTTCTCTCTGCTCTGTTAAAAGATTTCAGAACCTCTTTACTAATATAATGATGCCAGAAAAAACATTTCAAGCAATGTAGAAGCTCTGTAGTCTGTTACTCTTACCTGTAACTGGGAGTCTTGGTCCTCTAAGAAGCCAAGGGCTTTTTCACTAGTAAAGAAGAACAAATTGTGTTGTCTCAAGCTTCTTTCTCAAGCTTCTGTAATACCAACTTGTTTAAACTTACACTCTGTTGCCATTTTTAGCTGAAAAAGCTCCATATGTCTAATAAACAGATTGTTCAGTGGCATCTGTAATTATTTTAACCAACCCATTTTCTAACTTTTACTTAAACATCAAAGTAGCTGCTGGTTAATATTCATTGAGTGCTGCTGTGTTTTGGGACACAGGAGCAGCAGGAGAGAAGAAAAAAAAAAACACAGACTCAAAACGCTCTGAGCACAGTTTGCTGCACCCAACCTCTAATACCCATGCTTGCTCCCTGTCCCTGTCGCCTGGTGTGCGACTATGTGCTGCACTGTAGTCAACCAAAATCCTGGAAGATTTTGAATTTCCCCCGGACATTTTTTTAAGTATGAAAAGTAGGAAATGTCTGGGAAAAAGAGGACGTCTGGTCACCTTAGTTTAGATTAGAACAGGGCAGTAACATCACACTGTGAGGGCTGATGATTTCTTGTTCTCTTTTTACTTTGCAAAGTAAAATAAAATACTGATTGAGTGAAATCCTTCCATCCCTCTTTACTTAACTGGAGTCAATAGTTGGAAAAAAAATTTCCCATGATAATTTGACGTTGTTGGCAGGATCTTCTTGAATAATTTTTCTGGTAGCAGTTATGGCTGAAGTGTCTGATTGTTAGGTTTATTCAATGATGATTATAAAATTAATGTACGCTTAAAAAACATTTGTGCGAGGGGATGCTCCACTCCTGTCTCATGACCCAGTCAGGAGACCATCCTGCCTTGTCATTCTGATGGAGCAT
>NW_015151372.1:2518-6580 GCF_000732505.1 Cyprinodon variegatus | reverse complement strand
AATCTGTCAACAGCCATCCTCGCTTTGCTGGACGGGGCCAGTTTGGTCCAACCCTGCCCTGGGCATCTTGGTGACAACTCCAGAGAAACTGATTCTACACAACAAAGGGTAGGCCTGAAGCTTTTGATCAAAAGTTGGTCTAGGACCATTTAAGTTACAGCTGTAATCGCAAGAATATTTGACAAGACCAAGTCTTGTTGGCGGATATGGCATCTTGGCATTCTGTGTGTTAGAGTTTGGGACTCTGTGTTGTTCTCGAGATAGTAAGGTTTGCAGCTGCCGCAGCAGGGATATTTGACAGATATGGCATCTGGGTGCGTGCGAGGGCCTGGAGTTGGAGACTCCAAAGTGTACACGATAGGTGTTTTTTGTCTATGTTGGTTGAAATAAAAAATATAATAGACCTTAAAATAGGTGTGACTGTGTGAGAGTGTGTGAGGAAACAATCGAACCTTTCAGGTTCCGTTGTTTCATGCTAACACAGCAGGGCTTTAATACAGTACAGCTGTTGTGGATGCAGAGGCAAGAATTTCTCACCTGAAAAGGTAGAAGCAGAAATTACCACAACAGTTTTTGGGTGCTGTCCTGCTGAATTAACATCCAGTGAGTAGAATACCCTAGGTGTATGTACTGGACTAAATTCTTTAAAATGGGTAAAGGTCAAAATAAATTTAAGGATAATTTAAAATCTACGATTAGAAGTTTGTAGAAGCGCCGGATCCAACAAAAAATAAACACTTGAATATATAGTTTGAAAAAAATATGGGTTTGAGGGACGCCTCTATTCCAAGATAAAATAATAAGAACTAAAGGATGAAATAACTAAAATGAGCCAGGGAGGTAAAAGAATTAAAAAGGATGGGTTCAGAGAAGAATATAGAGAAGATCATAAGGGGTATGGAAAGTTTGTGTCAGATTGATCCAAGTAATTTAAAATACTTGTAGAAGTGGAAGGAAAAGTATGAAATAGATGGTGTGTGGAAGTAGATCAATGGAGAAATGTTATGTGCCGGCTAGAAATAAGCACTAGTGCAAAAATGGATAAATAAAAAATTAATGAATAAACATATATAAATAAATACTTAGATAAATGAATAAATAAGTATATATAAATAAATAAATGTGCTCCAAATGGCGAGTTGTTGATATAATACATGTGCAAAGTAAATATAGTTATTATTAAAAACTAAATAAATAGATCTTATGTTGTGTTTGGTCATCTTTTAATGTTATGTGTTTTAAGTTATGTTTGTGGTTTTTTTAAGTTGTTTGTGCGTCCAAAAGATAACGAAACACTGTTTAGAGGGAGACAGCTTGAATTTGCAGTAGCAGGGGAGTATGTCTGTGAATCAATGACTGCAGCGTTGATCCAGTAGACAGCCTTCCTAATGACTGCAGGGTCTCCAAAACTATTAGGTTCGGAACCAAAAATTTAAAAATAAATAACCCACCAGAAAATGATTTTAGTCATGCAAGCCACATACAGGGAATAAAAAAAATAGAGGGATTAAATAAGTGGATTGTGCAAGCTAAAAACAGAAAAAGCTATGAAGCGTAGTTTTGACCATGGTTGGGCTAAGGGGGGGGGGGTTTGGTGGTCACAGGGAAAAACAAGGGGTCACGTAGAAGGACAATAGGTGCTATAATTGTGATAAGGAGGGCCACTTTGCTCGAGAATGTCCAGACCCCCGCAGAGTGACCCTCCCTGTCACCAATGTTATAACCAGCACTGACGCCAGGAGTCATGTGCACTAGCAAAAAATGCAGTTAATTGTGGACCCAGTGGAGGTGCTGGACCTACAGCAAATTTTCCTTTCTTTTTTAAACACATCAGAAAAACCATACTGGCATTTAAACATTCAAGGAGTAAAAGTAAAATTCTTGTGTGACACCGGGGCCGATAAATCTGTTCTGAGAAATACAATACCTCAGATCAAACCAGGATCAAAATGGATCACTGTATTCTCTGCTGATGGGAGAATGGTGGTTCAGCGCATTTCTGAAAAACAATTGGTCACTGATGAAGAGGGATTCACGGTGGAAGCTGATTTTGTGTTAAGCCCAGACGGTCCAATTAATCTATTAGGCAGAGATTTGTTAAGGAAATTGCAATTAGTGCTGTAGCCTACAGACAGAGGGGTAGTGGTGAAGAGATGTACACACTGCAGGGGGAAGTTACTCCAGAAAACCAGCTGACACACATGTGATACATTCAGGCTCATTCCCAAAAACATGAATAGTTCTAGCAATTAATGGACAGGCATTTAGACTTATATGCGAATCAGGAGGCTGTAATACTTGTGTTAAAGACAATGTAAATGATAAAACCCCAGGTTCAGGATTTAGCATGTGTTAAAATAACTCAGCATTCTTTGCTATCACAATTTGATGAAAATGATTTCAAAGATATTCCAAATGCTTTGTGGTCTACAAGAAGAATTGATGTACGACTGTTGACAACTATAGATTCAGTTAAAATAGTTCCTAAATCAGGCCAAGGATAAAACAATATCTGCTAAAATGTGAAGCAAAGGAAAGTATAAACTAGTTATAGAAATTTTAGCGGGTGCAGAAATAAGTCTGTTGTTTGGGCAATGTTATTTCAGAAGAAGGTAAAAAGCTACAAGAATGTCTTTTTAGAATTGTGCAGTTACTGCAGGGCTTAGATTCCACATTATGAAAAAAACTCAGCTTTTCTTAAGTTTTTTTTATGACACAATAGTAGCTATGTCAGAGTAGCAGACAGCAATTCACAAAGCTAAATGTAGAACTTTTCTCAGCAACTGTCTTAGCTTTGTAAAATTATCAAAAACCGTACATCCAAATAGTTGACGGTTAAGCAAGTTATATGACCTCTGTGTTATTACAGTCTCATTGTGATAAGCTCATACCTGTAGTGTCTTACTTTTAAGGGTTAAAGGGGACCCGTGGAAACAATAGTTCCCCCATATTCTTATTTTTTATTATAATGTGTACTTGGATGTGTGTGTATATATATATATATATATATATTAAACTGTAACCTGAGCATGTAACAAAATTAATTTCCCTCTGAGATTATTAAAGTATTTCTGATTCTGAAATCATATTGAGAGCAGTAGCTATTTTGAGCCATGAATTTCTTATGTCTCAACGGGAGGGATATGAGTATAGTACAACAAGTATTTTAATCCAACTGCAGGCTTAAATAACTACTTAAAAAAAATTTTTGCAGAGCATTTCTCACATGTTGCGAAGAGCATGTAATCTGCCCAGAGCTCCTTTTGTTTTCCCTACAGGAAGGCCTGAAACCTGGAGACCGAGTGCTGATTAAAATCATCAAGGGGAAAATTGGGCAGCTCCAAGGTGTGAAGGACCCTACATTGTGCAATTAGCAACTCCAACCGCTGTGAAGATTGTTAAAGAAAAATGATTATTTTTAGTTTTTAATACAGTTAATCTTATGGCATGTGTAAAAGGTATGTTGAACACTCTCATTTTGAACATATTTGTTTGTGAAGATAACCTTTCCTTGAACCAAATTACTGAATTTAAGTTTGTTCCTGAGAATTTATGGCAGGAAGAGGCCCCGCATTCCACAGCTATTTTGTGCCTTAGCCAGACGACCTTAGAATTCCTGGAGGCCAGGCCGTAAATTAGGGGAAGTTCTAAGTTTTTCTGAGTGTCCAAGATAGCTCCTGGTTGGAGGAGCAAAAGCCAGCCTTATTTGAATAAATTAAATACAAGAGGATAAAACTTTCTACACAGAAGTAACAAATCAGATTTGCTCTTGCAACTCTTCAAAGATGTTTTTGTACGTCTTTGCTTTCTTTCCTTCTCTCCATTTGTCAGGTAATTGAATGTATGTCTCCGTTGTTCTGCAGTTTCTGGTGTAAGTTTATGCATTGTCTTATATTGGATTAAACTCTGTAATTCTGTGACGTCAACACGCATTGCTGGTTTTCCTTGGGGCCACACGCAGCTCACCAAGTGGACCTGGGAAAGGAAGAATGAAAAGCCAACCTTTTCCCAAAGTTAACTATTTTAGAATATTTTCTTCCTTAACACTCTCCAGGAAGCTTT
>NW_015151372.1:0-1165 GCF_000732505.1 Cyprinodon variegatus | reverse complement strand
GCAATTGCAAGTGCGGTATTTCCCCCACAGACCACCAGGGCGGCCGAGAATACCTTTGTTCAACCTGAAATGACTCATTTAATCATCCAAAACGTTATGGAACACATTAATTAAATTCAAATCCCTGCTAGCTCGTTTGGGTGGTTGTGTCCTGGGGTCACGGGCGTTTGGTATCAGCCATCAGAAGGGGATTTCAGTGATGATCCTTGGGTATTTGGGTTTCTTTATTCTTCTTTTTTTCCTTCTTTGTGGTTTGCTTTGAGTAGTTTCTTCTTATTTTGGGTGCTGAGATTTTTTGCTTTTTCTTGCAATTTGTTTTCTCTTGGGAATTCTGTTACATTTCTTCCCCATGTTTCTTTGCCTGATTCTATTCATTTTGTCTTAGCCCTCAGTTTGCTTTCCCTACAATGGTCTCAGCTGCTTCTCATCTCCTCAATATATTCTCTTGTAGATGTGTGTTTGTCTGCTGCTGCTGCTTTCTCATTTCCAACTCGAATGTCTTTATATTTGCCTGATTGTCTTTGTGTGTCTTTATTTTTTCGTAATAAATCCAAACAATACTCCGCATTCAAGTTATTTACCAAAAAATGACAGAAAAAGCTCTGATCGAAAATCTGTTGCATCTTGGACAGGATTTGCATGTGTGGCTTATGTAGCCCTGTTTGAATATAATCAAAATGAACACTACAAAATTATTTTTTTTAACAGTTTTCAAAGCAGTAGCAAAATGTATATTCTTTAATAAATTCATCTTGGAATAAATGATGTAACACTTCAACATAAGGGGAGCAAGCTTTTTAAATCCACTCAGTTGTGCAAACACAGTTAAGGGTTAAAAGGCAGTGTTCAGCTGAAAGGGCTTCCTTGTTACCTCCCCTTTTAGTTTACAACATAGTGATAGGTGGAACCACTGATGCTTCCTGCAAAAACCAGCGCAAACCAGAATATATTATGTAGAAGTGAAACTAAAACAGTATGTTTCACTGAGAGCTAAAATGGAGCAGGGAGCAGTTCAGCTAAACCAAGGTAACATGTCCTGTTCGATCTGTTTGGATCTACTGAATAATCCAGTGACTATTCCCTGTGGACACAGCTACTGCATGAACTGTATTAAAGACTTCTGGGATGGAGAAAATCAAAGGAGGATCCACAGCTGCCCTCAGTG
>NW_015151371.1:293408-326709 GCF_000732505.1 Cyprinodon variegatus | reverse complement strand
CATTTTGGATCAGCTGATGGCTTTTAGCTACAGTTTGAGGTTTCCTGGTAGTAAAAAGTACAGTTAATAGTAACTAATATTAATTAGTTACTAAGTTTAGCATACAGTTATGAAGCCTAAGGGGCCCTTTATTACATGGGTGAAATAAAAATCAACTTATAAGATAAGCTCCTATGTAAACGAAATTAAGTATAATGTCTCTGTTCTTCTGCTGTTTTAAAAAAGAGGATAGTTTAAACTGCAATGATCCTCTAAGGTTTATAATGCCATTATTAAAAGTGTTTTTAAAAATATTACATAAACTGTAAAGTGAATTTGATGCAAAACCTAAAACTTTAAATCCAGCTGAAAATCCAAAATTTATTATGTCAACATATATTTCTATACCTTTTGTTTTGTTGTTAATCTTGAGTTTTCACCTTAAAATTACAGATTATTCGTCTTCAGCAGGAACATCAGATGGCGTTTATGCCACCATTCCTGGATTTCCGCCGTCCCAGCCGAGCAGTAATGAGTACAAGGCTATATATGACTACATAGCACAGGTCCAGACATTCAACACAGACTATTATATATACATTTTACATTTGTTTTTTCATCTTTTATGAAAACTTTAATTAACCTGACAGTTCATGTTTTTGTTTTAGGGGGAAGATGAACTCTCCATATCAGCCGGGGATGTTGTGGATGTGATAGAAGAGGGAGAAGATGGCTGGTGGACAGTACGAAGAAATGGTCTTTCTGGTTTGGTTCCTGGTTCTTATCTTTCTAAGGAATAAACCAGGCCTCCCTTTTTACATGTACGTTTTATGGATTTTGATTTTCTCTCCGGATAACCCACTTTGCTGCCCTTAGCTACATCCAGAAGAAGAGTAATGCTTCCTTTGTTCTGTACAGTGCGTTCAAACTAATGACCACAACTCAGTGAACCACTTTATATCAACAATCTAAACAGAAACTGTTGTTGCCACAATGATATCTGTAAATAATGGCCCAAAAAAACAGCAGCAGTTACTACAAGAAATTACATGTTTTAGACAACTGTCTACTGTTCTCCTTCGTGAACTATTGACAGCTAGAATCCAACTAGAGCCTTTGCACAGGAACATGGCACTAATGCTTATTGACAAACTTTAGTTTTATGTTAAATGGGAATTGTTTAAATGTTTGCAGGATGTCTGTTTTTACCTTGAATGTAATTTATGTCCCTTTATTTGTATAAAAAACTAAAACAGATAAGTTTAAAGTGATTATTTGCATTTATTCAAATAAAGGTATCCTAAGATTAATATTAAGTTTTAACTTTTACAAAAACAACTTAAGAAAAATGCTTTAGTTTATTGTAGCAGCAGCTATTTTGTAAGGCAGTTTATGAGAAGAGCAATTGGGGAACTATTCATAGGACATGCAGCTGAGTTCACTGCTGTCTGTGGTGTCTGGTTGCTCTTCAGTGATAGGTCACTAACTCAGGAGCTATCATATAACCGCAGTGGAGTCACTTTAAGCATGTATGAATAGTTACAAAACTGACTAGGATAGACAAAAGGGGTCCGCTGATTAAGCTGGGTCAAAATAAACACACATAAAATATATCTACAGTTTAGAAAATAGCAAGTCCTCTTTTAAATATGGTTTTACTTGGCAGGAAATAAAACAGATCTGATTGTTGACATGGTAAGACTTGAATATTTTGGAACCTGAGTGTACAAAAGTAAACAGTGGACTCCACCCCTCATTATTAAAGAGATAAAAACAAACAAAAAAGGAAAAAAAAATTCTGTGGAAAGTGGTGTGAAACTGAAAGTTCTTCTAACCTCACTAGCTTCTTTCACCGTTATGACACACATCTCTTCTAAACAGTCTGCTTAACTTTGAGGTGTGTGGGTTTTGGTTTCTTTCCCACCACAGCATTTCAGCGGAAGGGGGGGTTTGGTCTTATCTTTGGCAAATGAGAAATCTGCAGTATAAATACATATACATGTATAACCAGTTATTGCAAACAAAAAACTGCTCTTCGCCAAGGTCAAATACACTCTCAGGTGACATGCTGGTAAAAGTTCTAAGTCATCCAGGTCATAGTCATTCCAAAAAAAGGAAAGGAAATTTAAAACCAGGCCCTTGGCTTTTTTTTCCTTTTTTGAGGTTTTTTTGTTTCCCTTTTTTTTGGGGCCCGGTTTTGTTATGGGGCCCGGTTTTCCCCTTTTTGGAAAAGGAAATTTGTTTTTTTGGGAGGGGCTTAAGGGAGGCTTTTTTTTTTATGAAAAAAAAAACCACCTTTAACCGAGGGGTGTGGTGTCAGGTTTCAGCTTTCAAAAACCTACAATGCAGCAATTGAGTTATCGTCCAACTATCATGGCAGCCCCTGCATAGGAGAGCAGAGGACTTTGTCTATTCAGCCAGGCCAATAAATCCCTTTAACAACCGACCTTTCAGACACTCAGACGGGTATGGGGCATTGCAGGCTAACAAAAGAAGCCAAACGACCCCCATTCCAAAGGGGTGGACCCATTCGTCCTTTTCAATTTGCATGTTTTCAAAACAAAAACAACGCTTTCTTGGGCTATACAATCTTAAACTCAACCCTATTCCTGACATTTGAATTAAAAAAAACCTTCCTGGATGGGAAGCAAAACGTCTTCAAACTTGGAAACAAAGTCCAGAGGATTATTTTTAATTTTCTCTCTTTTTTTTTTTTTGGGAAATCTTAGGTCATGGTTGCTTGGCATTGACTTAAACTTCTACTTGGGAAATGACTAACTTGTAGGTATAAAAGGTTTTATATTGTCGAGTATTAACCAAATCTTGAAAGACAAACTGAAGGGGCTGTGTTCAAAATGACCCTCTGGAGTCAGAGTCAGAGCAAGAAGTGACCACTGCCATGTCATTTTTCCTTCCCATGTTGTTGTAATTTGCCACCCCAAGATCTAGCTGTTGCCCTCTATCAGAGAGGATGGCAGCAGAGATACTGCCTAGTGGAAGGTTCGAAGTAATTCAACATTTTAATTGTTTGTATATTATCCATAAACTACCAGAAAAATAAAACAGAAATGAATTATTCACATAAATATATTAACATTAAACCATTAACCCAATCTACTTTTTTCAGAGCTAGTTTTTGTGTTGTACGGTGGTGGAGGGAAAGTTGTGTTATCTGCAGTCATCTGGGACTCTGGTATGTAAACAGAAAAAAAAAAAAAAACATTCACACAAACGATTTATTGTTGCTAATATGTAGAAACATGAATGGTTTACACAGCATAGATTCATATGATATTAGCAAGGGCTTCAAAATTCTAATCTGAACTGGTTCTGCTGCTTTTTGCCACACATGAAACTTTTCTGGCTCTCCCACTTTGTAGAGTTCAGTAATTCTGTGAATAACAGTTTCTGACTAATGCCCTGTTTTTTTATGATAAATTTAATTTAAAAAAATCTTCATAAAGTCCCAAAGGGAAATTGAATGTTGCAGTAACTCATAGGGACTGTTTTTTTTTTTTATTGAGTTGTTGCAGACAGGAAAGATCTTCCGTATCGGTCTTGCACCAAATCAGGAAAGTTTCTGATGTTGTTTAAAAATCTTCTGAAGAGGATGTTCTTCACTTTATGAAAGAATTTACAGAGGTTCTACAGGAGTTTCTAGACAGAGCTGTCCTTCTTTATTAGCTTGTTGAGCTTTTTAAGTCATTAGATCTAATACTGTTACCCCAGCAGATGATGACAGAAAAAAAATCACAACAGACTTATAGAAGATATGTAGAATTTTACTGCAAATGCTGAAGGATATAAGCTTCCATAGGAAGCCCAGTCTGCTTTGCTCCTTCTTGTAGATGACTTCACAGTTGTGTCTCCAGTCTAGTTTGTTGTCCTGATGAGCACCAAGATATTTATATTCCTCCACCACCTCTACTTCTACCATGACAGGATACAACTTGATCATGCTTCTTCTGAAATCTACAATCATCTCTCTTGTTTTGTTGATAATTATAATCAGATGACTGTTTCCACAGCATGCCACAAAGTGGTTCACTAGCTCTCTGTATTCAACTTCTTGTCTATGATGCACCCAATGATTGCAGTCCTCTCAGTATTTCTGCAGGTAACAGGACTTTAGTCCGATAACAGAAGTCAAAGGTACACAGAGTTTAAAGTAATGGAGAGAATACAATCCCCTGTGGTGCTCCTGTGTTGCTGACTACGGTACTTGATTAGACGGCTGACCCTTCAGTCTAAAAAACTGTGGTCTGTCTGTCAGGCAGTCTTTGATCCAAGGGGATTGTTGATGCGTCCTGAGTCCACTTGATGGACTGAGCAATGAACAGACTTGATGATAAGACGGCTCCTAAACTCTAAATTCGAGCTACAGCACACTGTGAGTAGCTCAGGGATAATGCTATTGGGATTTTTCCATTACTATGGAGTATGTCCTTTTTAATGTACATTATACCAGAGATCATGGATCATTTGAATACATCAGATTACAGAAAGAGGTCATGTTGCATTATGCTGAAAAGGTGCATTGTAGTGACCACACTATCAGAAAACATGTGGGAAAGAAACATATTTACGTGGCAAAATGAAGACAGTGTGTGGTATATAGTGCAATAGTTATATCATGCGGTGCCTGTCCACAGGCTGGTTGACTCATCCATGTTTATTTACAACATCCATTTTACTTCACTTACTGGTTTATAAACTGTAATTCAGCTGACTGCAGTGTTCATCATGCGCTAAACTTAGGCCAAAATCTGAAGCTATAAAAAAAACCCCGTATGATTTATGCATTCTATTTTAAAGTTATAACCAAAAATAAATATATGAGAAGGGGATGTTTTGCTTTTAGACAAGTGTTTGATAAAATAATATAGAACAAAAAGGAGAGCACTTTAATTTCTCTGATAAATTAAATATAAAGAAAACAAGTAATGAGTGTATTATTAAATTTTTTCAAACTTATTTTTGGGCTCTGAGGTAACGGTTGTTTTATGATAACCTTGGCTGGAAGCTGAATTCTCCTTGTAACACACAAGAATGATAATGTGTAGAACTAAACCGGATTTTTACACAATATCCATTAAAGTGTTGCTTTGGCTTAAAATCTTTAAAAACATGGAAATTATGCTGGGGATTACTGTATGTTATGTAAATACAAGGATGTATAAAAAGACTTCTTAATTCATCCATTGTATTTAATGGGATGATGAGAGGACAGAGCAAGGTAGGCTCCACAGGTTTAGGGTAGTACTGCCCTACAAATAAAGAGAAGTAGGAATACTTTCTAAATCAGGGATCACCTGTTCCGTCTGTGCTGGTCAGAGAAACCTGTCTGATTAGAGCACACACAAAAAAAGTGCATAAGGCAAAACATTGCTCCTTTGCAACAGCCTGCCTCTTAATCTGTGTGCAAGTTATATTGCACAAATCAAGGAAAGTTTTTATTATTCGTTCCAGTCATCTGGCTTACCTCTTCCTCTAAATGGCTCCTTTTAGAGGTAGTAGGTTTGCTGGATCAACACCACAATCACTGCGGAGGTTAGGAAAGGAGCTCTGGACTTGTGTGATGAATCGGGGAAGCCTTCAGCCTAATATGTAGGCATGTGGTTACACACATGAATGACACTGGTCATATTGGGAATAGAGCCTTCCAGAAAAGAACAATGAAAATCAAAAGTTACACAAAAGTAGCAAACAGGTGAAGCTCTCTGATAGAATCCCATAAAATATGAATTCGCATACATTTCCACGTGTCACACAGTACGCAACAATAATGTATTTTTGTTCAACTCCAGACGGGCTTTGTCTACATGTCCTTTCACGCAAACGATCGTTGGGCAAAGTTATAGCTTCTCGCAGCAGTTAGGGATGCCAGGAGTGAATTCTTTCAAAGGAAACTATTCGCTCAAATTAAATCCTCATTACTCCTTTAATTTGCTTTGTTTTGCTACAAATGGCAGAAATGTAGTTATGATACAGGAAGCTCTAAACCTTTAAATTACCAGCTTTTATTTGTTTGGCTTATTAGAAAATGTATAAACAAATACATACTTTCATGCAGGACATTTTTTTATGATCTTTAGTAAAGACAGAAATATGCTGTGGCATATTAATTAATGTATTAATAACATTTTACAAAATAAGAAACCTTATCTGACAAGAGTGACAGAAAAATCATTATTTATAGAACTCCAAATTATAACACATTTAAAAGAGATAGAGACAGGTGGTACATGAGGATATTAAAGACAGTGAGCAGGATGGGGGCTAAAACACAACTATATGGGTGTCCTGTACCTAAAAACTGTTTCCTGGATTTAAACCATATTAAAAACAACTGCCATGGATGTCATTTAACACATTTTTTCATCCATTTAGAAACATTTCTTAACAAATGTCATATTTATATAAATTTATTTCTATCTCACACACAATCCCAAGTCATTTCCTCCTATTTCTGTAGCTGTGCACATGCAGTTTTTAAAAAGTCATCTTTTAAAATTCCAGGATTTTCCGACCCCCTGCAACTGAGGCTGAGGAGCTAAAATCTTCCAATAACTGTACAGCTTTTCATTGGATGTGGTGGATGGCTTTGGGACCATGGAGGTTCAGTGTGAGGTTAATTCTGCTTGCTCTTTATGTATTCATGGCCTTGCTATCTAAAGATCTATGATTCTGTTAAAACAATGCTATTAATTTCACAAAAGTTTAAAGGGAGTTTAAAGATAAATTTATAATATATCATAAATTTTCTTAATCCAATTGGAAGAAGTTGGTCCTGAATTATTTTAGCTCCATATTTGAGTTTTTTTTGTCTTCCCATGTCCTCCAGATTCTAAGCTTCTCTGGGTTTAGATTGTCTACTTGAACCAGGAACCACATAGGAGTGGTCCAATTGGTAAGAAAAAAAAAAAATTAACTGCTCTCCATTTTCATTTTCATTTTCCCTTTTTATTTTTCATTTCACTTTGCAAAATGAATAAACACAAAATAGCTACACTTCTAGATCAACAGGGATTGACTTATTGCTTGATAACTCCAGAACGTCTTATATTACTCTGAGACACTGATAAATAAAAAAAAATAAAAAAATAAAAAAATAGTAATGCGTGCATAGCAGGACACTACAGAACAATACAAGGTCATCAGAAAATATAACTACACTCGAATGCAGCCACTTCCTGCTCTGTAAAGCGCCACTAACCATACTTTGTGACACGCACACGGACGCCCACATCAATACAGCCGCGACACAAAAGCCAAAGCTGCATGTTCAGCTGTCATACATTTGCTCATTTCCTTTACATACTTTGTGACACGCACACGGACGCCCACATCAATACAGCCGGGACAAAAAAGCCAAAGCTGCATGTTCAACTGTCATACATTTGCTCATTTCCTTTACATGGCTACATGCTGTCTGTACAGTGTATTTGTGTGTATGTAAAAAATAAAAATCTTTTTAAGAATTATACCCTACCAAGGCTGATAATCACAAGAAACAGATGATTCGATTTATACATTTATTGTAATTTTGTATACACAGGGTGTATACAACACTTTGTTTTGTATAGTTCTCATGACATTTCCATTTACAAACCCAAACCAGAAAAGTTGGCACGTTATGTAAATCGAAAATAAAAACAGAATACAATGACTTGCAAATCTTTTTCAATGCAAAGACAATATATTTAATGTTTGAACTGAGAACCTTCATTTTGTTTTGCAAATAACCATTAACTCAGAATTTAATGGCAGCAACACATTGCAAAAAAGTTGGCACAGGGGCATTTTTACCGCTGTGTTACATCGCCTTTCCTTTAAACAACACTCATTAAATGTTTGGGAACTGAGGAGACCAATTTTTGAAGCTTTTCAGGTGGAATTCTTCCCCATTCTTGCTTGATGTACAGCTTAAGTTGTTCAACAGTCCGGGGTCTCCGTTGTTGTATTTTACGTTTCATAACATTTTCAATGGGGGACAGGTCTGGACGGCAGGCAGGCCAGTGAAGTACCCGCACTCTTTTGCTACGAAGCCACGCTGTTGTAACACGTGCAGAACATGGCTTGGCATTGTCTTGCTGAAATAAGCAGGGGCGTCCATGAAAAAGATGTCTCTTGGATGTACCTTTCAGCATTAATGGTGCCTTCAAAGATGTGTAAGTTACCCATGCCTTGGGCACTAATGCACCCTCATACAGTCACAGATGCTGGCTTTTGAACTTTGTGCCTATAACAGTTCGGATGGGTCTTGTCCTCTTTGGTCTGGAGGACACGACGTCCACAGTTTCCAAAAACCATTTGAAATGTGGACCACAGAACACTTTTCCACTTTGCATCAGTGCATCTTAGATGAGCTCGGAAAGCCGGCTGCGTTTCTGGATCTTGTTGATAAATGGCTTTTGCTTTGCATAGTAGAGCTTTAACTTGCACTTACAGATGTAGCGACAAACTGTAGTTACTGACAGTACGGTAGTTTTCTGAAGTATTCCTGAGCCCATGTGGTGATATCCTTTACACACTGATGTCGGTTGTTGATGCAGTACCGCCTGAGGGATCGAAGGTCACGGGCATTCAATGTTGGTTTTCGGCCTTGCCCCTTATGTGTAGTAATTTCTCCAGATTCTCTGAACCTTTTGATGATATTAAGGACCACAGATGGTGAAATTCCTAAATTCCTTGCATTAGCCTGTGAGAAATGTTGTTCTTGAACTGTTCGACAATTTTCTCCCACGCATGGGTTCACAAAGTGGGGACCCTCGCCCCATCCTTGTTTGTGAATGACTGAGCATTTCAAGGAAGCTGCTTTTATACCCAATCATGGCACCCACCTGTTCCCAATTAGCATGTTCACCTGTGGGATATTCCAAATAAGTGTTTGATGAGCATTCCTCAAATTTCTGTCTTCTTTGTCACTTGTGCCAGCTTTTTGGAAACATGTAGCAGGCATCAAATTCCAAATGAGCTAATATTTGCAAAACATAACAAAGTTTACCGGTTCGAACGTTAAGCATGTAGTCTTTGCAGTGTATTCAGTTGAATATAGGTTGAAAATGATTTGCAAGTCATTGTATTCTGTTTTTATTTACAATTAACACAAAGTGCCAACTTTTCTGGTTTTGGGTTTTGTACTTAAAGTGCAACAGTTATCAAATGTAAACATTGTGGGAGAAAACAACATGGTGCAAAAAAAAATGCATTGATATGGTCAGTTTGATGCAGAGTCTGACATGATTCAGAGTTTTTATTCATGAATCATCATAAACTGTAATTAGGAATTGCAGTAATTTTCCCGATAAAAGCCTGAATTACTCTCCAGAGACATATTAGCAGTCAGTTTTCCCTGTTCATAGGTCACTGGCTTGTTAAGTTTTAAAGTATCATTAAAACCCAAGAGTTTTGAAAAATCTGCACAAGATGGTGGAAAAGAGGCCCAGAAGGTAGGAAACTGTCAAGATTAGTATGCTGGAAGATTATTCCTGTATTTTGGTTGAAATGTATCGTCAGGGATTTCACTCAGATGATGGAAGCAGCTGGTGCAAGTAATTTATCTGACTGAGTGAAGCTCTGAACAGTAAGGAAGGATCCAAAGCTTAGAAACACTGTCAGCGGTCACATTTGCTTTAAACTGGGCAGAACATGATGCTGTAGTCAAATCCAGAGGACCAGGACCACAGAGCTGCCAAACAAAATACTGAGCTGAATGCAAATTAGTGGAAATCCAACCATGTGGAAGTGGACTTTGGCCATTTCCATAAAAAATTGCTGATTTCTGTCATGCATAGTCTTTAATTACCACACACAGTTATGCAACCACATGAGCAAACAACTAAAACTCTTACTTTCACTGCGATAATCAATTAAAAAATTATGATTGATTGGTGTCAGCTACCCTTTACTTTACCAATTAAATATAAAGGAAGTAGCAACTGAACTTCCCCACATTCACTTTTTCCATTTGGTTATATTTTTGGTCATGTGTGAAACACCACAATATGTGGTATATTTTTCCTACAGTTAAAATTAGGATTACATTTATTTCAAAACTGGTAAAACTAAGATAATCAAATCTGGGGTATCCAAAGTGGGGGTTGGGTACCTCTGGAGGGTTTCAAAAGGATTTTCCAGAGCAAAGTGATGTGAGTTAGATGCATGGAGGGCAGTAAATCCTTTTTTTGCCGGGACTGCAGGTGCAATCGCGATGAATATGGTAGCCAGGGGGGGTCATTTTAGCAGCATTTGACATAAATGCAGGAGAATCAAACTCACACCGTGTGGAGAGCGCGCTCTTGTGGGTGTTTCAGGTTTGCACAAGCAGCCACCAAGAAAAATAACAAAACTGCAATAAAACACTGGATTAATGGCAGGGTTTAATTGAGGCACAACACCAACATTTAGATTTTAACATTAAAAGTCTGATTTCAGGTTGATGACTAAATCTTTCCATTAAATAAACATTTTAAAGTATTAAATAAATTAATTTTGTTTAAAAAAAATTTTAATTATGTAAAGATAATCGTTATTTTACCTTATATTTTATGGAGTAAATTATGAGTATATTTAGAGGGCCAGCACACTGGTACTGTTAATTTAGAGGCAACAGAGTGGAACATTTATGAGGCCCTGCTTCACCTTATATTCTGAAGAACCTTTAGAGTTTGAAGAGGCTGCCATGTCTTTTTACGTGACTTTATGTTAAACTCAGCACCTTATGGTAAATTCTTTAGAGTTTGAGAAACCAACAGATTAGGAAAGCACCAACATCTGGACAGAAAAAAATCTAAATGAGGGAAAAAAATCAGTCTACAGACTGGGGTTTGCAAGTTATATTCATGCGTGCATGGGTTCTCTTCGGGTACCCCTGCTTCCACCTACAGTCCAAAAACATGACTGATACATTGATTGGTGACTCTAGTTTTCCTTTAGGTGTTTGTTTGCATTATGGCATGTATATGTGTTATCCTGCGAAGGACTGGCGACCTGTCCATGGTCAACTCTGCCTGTCTGACCCTGATGGACCATTAGCAGTGGACAGATGGTTCAGATGTTTGAATAAACCAGAAACAGATGTAATCCACTTCAAACTTTTAACACATTTTATTTACATTCTAAGTCTCATCATTGCTACATTTGAACAATCCATTTCGTAGTTGAGAAGTCCAGACAAAAAAAAAAAAAAAACATTTAGCAGAGGAAAACAAATCTATTAAGTTCAAAAACAATTCATACCTCACTAAATATTTATTCCTAAAATAAAGCTCACACACCTAAAGCCAGTTTGCAAACAAAACCATGCATGTTGAATTAGGAGGTGTTCATTCACTTCTCATTGTGGTGAAAGGTAAAACAGCAGCTGTCATACCTGAAAAGTAGTAATAAAGTAGAAATGTCCCCATTTCATTCAAGTATTTGACAAATTAATGAAGAAAATAATATTAAAATAAAGCACAGTCCATAGTCGTTTTGTCAACATAAGGCGATTATCTTGTCCATATTTAACTCCTTTTAAAATCTAGTTTGGGTGGGAATAAGTACAAACATCACGCTCACCTCAAAGTAAAGTATTTTGCTTAATTCTCAGAGCCCCTCACGGACTCAGAAAAAAAAAAAACTTTTGAAAAAGGGAAGTTAAATATATATTTACTGCATATAGTGTACAAAGATAGGCCTGATTTTATCCTCTCACCAATGACTTAAAAAACTGTTTCACATTTCTATGCTTGGGTACCCCCAGTAATAAGAAGCTCATAGGCAGGATCTCTGCTTCTGCGGCACAGCACAACACAGGCACACAGCATCCCCAACATCTGGAAAAAACAACAAACAAACCATTTAATTTTTAAACATTCATTACTAAAAAAACAAAAACAAAAAAAAAAACACAGACTCCACCTTCTGGATTCCTCAGCTCCTATGTTCAATTTATAAAACCAAATACTTAGACTAGGATTTTGTGGCTAACCTTGCTCTGCAAGCTAGATTCTCACGAGATCTAAGTTTTCAGTCTCACATCTTGAAAGACTCCCGCTAATACGTCCGTCTCGTAACAACCAGCGAGTCAGACCAATGACATGCCAGCAGTGTTTTTTGGGGCGGGACATGTAGAAATGACAACAGTCAGACGGGTTTTGCATTACAAACATGGCTACGCTGGAGGACTCACCTGTCAATACCGCAATTGACTTCCTTGAATTGAATTTCTTGTTTAAAAACAGGAGCAAGAAGAAGCGCTTTGTGCATTTGTAGATGGGAAAGATGTCTGTGCTTTTCTTCTGACAGGGTTTGCAAAAAAAGTTTTATTTATCAGCTTATTCTGCTAGTTCTGAAAACATTCCTGAAGGTGAAACATCCCGACTGGCTACGATTGGCTGAGAGTGTATTATGGAGGAGGGGTACTAGCTGGCACATCACCCAATCAGCTTCAAGTATTGTAACACACATCCCTCCTTTTCACGGCAGCCATCCCAGATTGATAACCTAGAACTCAACTCAGTTCTACGCATATCAATCTGGCTACTGCTTGCTTATTTTGTGGCAGCTATTTCTATAATGGGAGGACTTCAAATCTGGAAGTTAAAAAAAAAGCCTAAAAAGAACAGAAAAAATTAAGGGAAGTAAGATGCAAGAAAGGAAGGGCAGAAATGATAAAAGGAAGGAAACAAGAAGGAATGGAGGTAGATGGAAAGAATGGAAGGGCATAAAGGCAGGAGGAAAACCAAGAAGAGAGGTATTAAAATCTATTTGCATCTAGCAGTTTGCTCAGGATTAACTTGCTCGGTAGATCTGGGCATTTTGGGAAATAATGTCAGACTAAAAAAAACCTTTATTCATTTCATAAGCTGCAAAGATTTATTCATCAAGGCCTCAGGAAACTAGTTTTGCACCAATACCAATCCAGCACTAAAATGGTGGTATCAGTATCGACGAGTACCGACAAATAGGGCACCGACACCATTTTGAAAGCCAAAAGTTTATTTAACTATTGCCACCCATTCCAGTTAGGCAATATTTTTTGTTTTTTTTTAATCAAATTGCAAAATATCCTATTTTGTTTGCATGGCAAACAGACTTTGTGGGATGCTCTCATTTATTTTTTCCATCTTCTTTAAACCATAATTACACAAATGTAACGTAGGTTTACGGTAAATCTTGGGTGATATGGCTGACACACACACACAAAAAAAAAAGAGTGGTTTACCTGGATGGCAGCAAATGTCAGAGCAGTGCAGATGACATACATCATAATCTCCTGTAACTTCTTTACAACCAGAGCTTCACAACCCTACAAACACAAATTATGTTCATACGTACTAAAGAATAAGTCAGCATTCATAAAGGATATAAGAAAGCATGCTTACTTCTTGGTAGAGATCTTCAGGATGGGTCATAGACCCGGTGCAGCCTGCGGTTTTGCAGCAACTGATGGGGACGCTATCATTTTTTGTTTCTTTATACCAGTGCGTTTCTCGCCAGTCTGAGGAATTGTGGATGCCACAGCACTGAAGCTAAAAAGGTGAACAACCAAGTCAGTGATCATGGTTGGAAATGAATGGACAGCTGAAACAACACAAAGACATTCATGTTGGATGTAAATGAAGGATTTTGTCCTCACCTGTCTCTGAATGTAGTCAATGGCACGGCTCTGGGCGTTGCTGTTCGTGCCATTGTATTCGTCATAAACTTTCATGATAGAACTGTTGACTTCATCTTCGACCTGGAAACATTTCAGGAGAGTAAACACTGCAGCTCCACCTTATACGTAGACAATATTTAGCACCATGACAGCAAAGACAGGCTGATTGAACAAGGTGGAGGACTGTTCGGGGCCAAGTACACACAGACATTTTCCCGCTTTTGTTCACGTGAAAACGCCAAGACACAATTGAGTCAGGAGCTTGCCTGACCGGTACATTTTGTGACGTCAAAACACACAGATGACAACCTACTAACTGCAGTTAACTTAACTGCTAGTCAAATTAACCATTACAGTTGGAGAAAATAAAAATCTGCAACTTGTGATGTGTGTTTTAAATCCAGGAGTCAGGAGGACTTTAAGTAAAATTCCAATAATAACCTTAACATGTCAGAAGGATCTAAAAGTAATGACAATGGTTAACAGTTTCAAACCAACCAAGTACATTTGGGTTTCTTACCTTGGCCCTGTAAACATATCCTAAAACAACCACTGCCACTTCTGTCATGAAAACCAGCAGCAGAATGACGACAAACTGTGGATTGGATTTCAAGATTATAGATACGTTAGATAGCAGAGACGTTTGGCTATTCAAGTTACCGTTTCCAAATGTATTATTCACTTCTTGTGGTTTTAAAGTCAAATAAACAGAATTAAAAATCTACAATTCCTTTAAGTGAAGTGAGTATGTTCACTGAGGCTCTGGTTCACTCACCGCTGTAAGACCACATCGGCTCTCTCTCACTGTGGCGCAGCATCCGATAAGGCCAATAAGGAAAAGCAGGGCGCCAACTGCAATGATGATCACTGCAGGAATCAGAGTGTAAACATCCTCAAAGAAGTGGTCGTAGTCGTCGTAAGTGATGAAGACATAGGCTCCAACATAGCAAAGGATGCCTGCAGCGGCCTGTCGGTAACAAGAGAATGTACATTAAATAGATTACTGTCAAAACTACATTTCCACTCCTATGCTTCACGGCCTGCCTCCTTTGTGTATCAAATCTGTGCAGTTTCTCTTTCATTGTTATTGCGGCACATCAGGACTTATAAAGGTGTTCCTCAAAAAGGGAAAACTTGTCTTCTAGAGGGTCACTACCTGTATCAGCTAATATTTATTTTAGTTTGAATAAGCTCTTAAATTAGCTTTATAAGAATCTTCCATAACACTCATAGAAAGTAAGAGCCTTACAAAGCTCCTAAAATGTCGGCTGGTTAAACGAAGCAAGAGTTCCTCCTGGATTTTATCAAAGTATATTAAAAGGTATATTAAAAATATACCAAACACAAAATATTACTATATAGGTAATGCATAAGAATGTGTGACATGCGCTATTGTAACGTTTCAGTCCACGCACGTTAGTGTTTTATTCATTCTTGCTGCACTCGTGACCAAGATGCTCAAGGTCACAGAGTGAAAAAGGGAGGGGTTATGATGAAGCAGCTTTCTAACAATCAATACAGAGATTCTAATAATTCAGCTGATATAAAATGGCACATTTCAGGATATGAATTGCTGCAAAAAGAAACAGGTCCACCAATTAATTTACCAGAGATCAGACACTTTTTTGTTATTTAGAGGATTTTTAGTTTGTATCCATCTCAATATTTCATACATGTTGACATGAGACTGTAATATGTGCTGTTAGATTTAAAAACATAACTGAATTCAATTATTTTACACCATCTAGCAGTAAGGTGGCATTATTTGCTTGTGTTGTTATTGAGATAGATAGATAGATAGATAGATAGATAGATAGATAGATAGATAGATAGATAGATAGATAGATAGATAGATAGATAGATAGATAGAGTGAGGGTCAGGTTCTGATGGGATAAAATTATAGATTTACAGCGAAAAAACAAAACAAAAACCGGTTAAATCTTTGCATACTGTTATCTCTTGCTTCATCATCCAGATGTCATTTACCAAATATTTCTATTGAATTAGAATGATCAGAACTAATGCAAACACTGTATGCCAGGATAAAAACATATAAATAATATGCATTTTGAATTGACTTCGTTTTTTCATTTGCACATTATTATGCAGGGATGCAATAACTTCAAAATTCAATTTACCATTTACAATGAATGATTTACATCACAGACTAAATTAATTATCAAAAGAAAACACCTGCTGCACTTCACAGATATAGTCTTTGGTTTCGAGCTTTTAACATAACTCTCCGTGAGAGTTGGCCATTTTTAAAACACTCTTAAATTAGTTTTGCCACATCATCCTCTGATCAGCTGTATTATTGACACTTCCAGGAGGAACTAAACTCTCACTTCAAATGCAAACAAAGCTAAAACTTTTCTAGTAAAGCCATCAACTATAAGCACAAATTACACAACATAATAATATGTATCTCTTTAGGTGAATTATTTTCTTAAGGCCGGTAATACGTTAAAGTTTTGCAAAAAAAAAAATATATATATATATTTATCGCACATTAAAGCAAGTTTAGCAGCTGACTGCAGTGAGCTAGCTAAGGGGGATGGTGCTCCACTGCGTGACGCACGAATTAAAACAATCGTAAAATCTGCAAACCTACCCAAAATATGAGGTTTAAAAAAACCAGGACGGTCTTTGAAGACATAATTCCACACTTTCCCATCGTTAGCGCGGACATGCAACGCTGCTCCTGGGGAAAAACAAAGAAGTTTTCTACTCGGACATGTCGCAGCTGTTACTGTTGCAGCTGCAGCTAACCCTATTAGTCATAGCAGCTAACCCTATTAGCCATAGCAGCTAACCCTATTAGCCAGAACCCAACGCTATGCCACACACGCAGCGGGGCGTACACATCAAGAATAAAAGTAACAGTAACCACATTAATAAATTACTAATTCAACACTAAATATCTCACATGAAAAGATTACAGAGATTATAGAGAAATATTTTCAAGAAAATGTTTATTCAATGCATATCTCTGCTAAATAATTTTATTTCGCTTTAAAAATTGAGCACTTTGCTGACATCTAGTGGTCAACTGAATTCTTTACAGTTACTTCCTTTTTTCCCCCAGTGCATTAAACATGACCGTGAATGCAACATACGACATGCGCAGATTATTGATAAGTGCAAAAAAGTTTTGAATGTTATGAGGTGTTTAGTTGGTCATGAGTGGGGAGCAGACAGAAACGCTTTAAAAGCTATATATACAGGATTAATAAGATCAGCAATAGACTTTGATAGTTTGGTTTATGGTTCAGCAGCTATTTCATCACTTAAAAAGTTATAGTATATAGTATATACAGACACAAGCTCTAAGATTAATTACAGGAGCATTTTAAACAACATCTATTATAGCATTGCAAGTTGAAACTGGAGAAATGTCACTGGAAATCAGGAGAACACAACTGTTGCTAAATATCTGGGTTAGTTTACAGGGTCATGGTCAAGATCATCCTACAAAAGAAAACATATATGCTGTTATTAAAATGATTTTTTAATTAAAACATTAATAGATATTCCACTACATTAATAAAACTATAATATATATATTAAAAATCTTGCTTATTTTGTCATTAATTTCTGTATCTACTTTAAGTGTTACTTCTTTTTGTAAAACTCTCTAACCTATATTGGTTTTTGTTATGCTTTCTATTAGCCATGTATTCATACAGGCTCTTATTATTTTAGGTTCCCAAATTCAAATGATGGGGTTGGAGTTTTCCCTGTGAGGCAGACCATAATAGCCCTTAGAGCATGGATTTTCAATCAAAATTTAACATTACATTAGCTGTTTCATATAGACACAACAGTGTACATGGATATATTAACAATTACCTTACATAAACACCTTAGACATAACCTCATAACATTAACTTTACATAAACATAAAAACCTCACTGGTACGGCTTACTTAGATGCATATACATGTTATATAGATTGCATATCTACCCTATCTACACACATAAACATAACTATAGAAACCTTTATTTGGGACTTTCTGTCTTGCTTCAGCTCCTTCAGCCATTTAGTCAGTTTGTCTACATCCATTCTACTTCAGGTGCTTTTTATAATTCCCTGATAAACTCACCTGGATCCAAAGTCATTCTTCACTTTTCCAACACTACCTAAGCTTTCTGATGTTCATTGCTCTCTGCTGGCTCCTCCCATTTCTATCTGCTGCCTGCTTGTTTGCTCCATTAAACCTCAAGTTGTCTTGCCTCTTTCTCTGCCCATGTTTCAAGGACCAGTTCTCCTTTTACACTTGTTTTCCTTTGGATTAAAACAAAACAACAAAAAACAGCAAGGTGTTCCATTTTTCTGTCTTAATTTTGGTCATTCTCCAACCCCATGAAATTACATTGAGTCTAAATAAGTGTCAAAAAGTGTGAGACTAATGATTCATTTGAGCCACACATGCTGGGTGACATGCATTTATTGGAGTTTCTTACATCAGTATATCATTTGCAAATAGAAACACATTCAAAAAAAGGACTAAATGTATTTTTATTAAAGCATTTTAATAACGTCTTGCTTATGTTAGAACTACATGCATCTGTGTTTTAATGAGATGTTATACACAGCCACACAAGAGTACATGCTTATTATCAAACCACTTTTAAATGCATTCTATCTCACAGCATTACAGAAGCTGAAATCAGCATGTGTGCCAAATATTTTGTCCCAGTGACTAAAATGAGGTGCAAAATTGGTACTGGGTTTCTGATGGTGCACATCGTGCTTGCTGGGTCCTCCATAGATGCCAAATGGTATCAGACGGGACGTGGACCAGGGGAAATCATAGCCACAGTGATCCTCCACCGACACATACACATGCAGTACCATGAAAGACCACGTTGTGAGTAGATGAGATTTCAGGATCACTGGGTTTAAAGTGGTCCAAAACCCCACTGTGATAAGCTCCCAGCCACTCAGACACTGAGTGGCAAGAGCAAAGGGAGAGGAATACCTGTGATGGATGGCATGGATCGTGACATACAGCCATCGGATCCTGTGATGAAGCAGGTGCCAAATAAAGTACTGGAAGTCAAAGAGAAGAAGGTTGCCTATCACTCCGACAATCAGCTCTAGCAGGGCAGGAGCCTGGTCTGGGAGATCCGCGGGTGGTCGCCATAGCCACTGTGCCACTGATGCAGGGAGCAAAAGAAACACATGGTTATACAAGGTGACACCAGCACAGTGCAGCAATTGAGAGGCTGTTGGCCGCTGGCTCGGCTGCAGCTTGAATCGTTGAACCCATGGCCATCTATCCCCCACGATGTCACAAACAAGAAAAGGGAGGCAGAAGACGAAATACGAAGAGACAGTCAGCACAATGGGGAAGAGCGGAGATCTCACATAGTCCCTGTAGTCTAGCCTCAGGTTGTCCCATAAAGGCTGCAGAAGAGAGTTTTGACCAAAATAATTTGTCCAGATATCCACAATGTTATCTGCAAAAGCCATCCTGAAGCACAAATCAGAGGTAATTTTTTTTGTTTTTCTGATGCGGCAGTCAGACACAGCAGGTTTGCTGAACACTTCAGCCCACGAGTGTCTGCCTGTGCTCCGCTCACAGTGTGGGTGGCAATGAGTATCAAATGGTTCTGACAAATTATTCATGCACCCTGGTTCACTGATAACTTAAAGAGCACTCTTCACACGAGGAAGTGATCATGATGAAGAATTGCTTCAAAATAATAAAACGAGTTCTGAACATCTTCAGCAAATCTCTTTGGAAAAAAGCAAGACAGAAAGAAGGGGTAACTTTATAGGAGAGGGTGTATGTTATTATTAAGAATAAAGAAAGTGTCAACATATAAATATTGAATAAAGCAAATACTCAAGCTGTGAAATACAATGTTATTCATTCACTATGATGTTTGGATCTTGAGCAGCTAGTTTAAATTAACAGTGCTTTTCTCTTTTCATATTTTACTTCTAGCTTTTAGAACAGCTTCCAGGCTTTATTGTTTTTCATTAGATGTTCACTAATTTCCTAAGCATCAATTGCAACCCCAGAGGAAGAGAGGATTAACAGCAGTTTTAACTGTTCCAGAGATTGAAGTCTATATGACATTATTTGATTTGACCAGATTAAGCTTAAATCAAATAAAAACAAAAGTAATAATAATTAACAGAATTGTTCAATGTTATTCTTTCTTTTCCTCAAAGCAATCGATAAACCGTCAGGTTCTTGCCTGATCTCTTGCAAACGAGTTAGGAAGTCAGATATGTGAATGAAATGTCTTAAACTTTCCAAACATCTTACAGACAGCTTGAGTGAGAGATTGTCACACGCTTGAGGAGGCTTCATGGATTTTAAGTACGCTGAATGACTGAGCTCATCTGAACAACGACAGGGAGGGAGAGCCTTTTCATCTTGAAGCAAAGAGACCCAGAGGTTGCTCAGAAATTCCTACTATACTGTTACAGAAGTAAACAAGGAGACCCAAATCTGCGTGGCAGCTCAGGTACACTGCATGCAGGAGATCTGTAGCTAAACATCTGCAGTTAATGGTTCACATCCCACTCTGACATTAAAACTATCTGTTGTTTTAGTCTAGATTGTCCTTCTTGACAACAACGCTTATGGTGAATGCACTACCTGACATTTTTTTGTCACAGTTTAGATTTGGGTTTCCTTTGAATCACAAATTCTATTAGATGATGCAAAATTGGGTTAATTGGTCCTTTTTCTTTGTTACACATTTTCTAACTTCCCTCCATTAAAGACATTTCATCCCAGCGCTGCGTGTCCCGAGCCCATAAATGACCCCCCCCCCACCCATGGACTGTATTGTATTTTATTATTATATTTGTTATATTTTATCATTATATATATATATATATATATAAATTGTTAGAACTGTAAATTTACAGTCATGTTTACTATTTTTCAAGGCTTCACTTTTAAAAGATGAAATTGTCCAAACGAAATTTCTTTTTGTTTTACACTTGTGTAAACAAAATGACAAATAAAATCTGTCTAAAGTCTAACCTACTGTTAAAGAAGCATTATACATTAAGAAAATATTGGTTATAATTTTGTTATAATCAGTAACTTAGTTTATTAAACGCCTTTTTTTCTTTTTTGAACACATTTGTTGGACTTCACAGACTACTACTTGGCACATTTAAATAAATGTGGATCAGAGTATCTATAGACCTTCCAATGCTAGTTCAGTACCTTCTGTTTCTCTAGAGTTTAGCTATGACAAGCACTGCTGTTTTAGTGAAATTAAAATAAATATATTTGTAATTCTTAGTTAACAAAAGGGTTTGTTATTAGATATTTTTTTCTAAATAATTATCAAACATAAGTTTTCAACCCAGAAATGGTTAAAAATATTCAAAATGTGCATCTTTTTAAGACAGTTTCATCCCTGAAACTGAATGTTTCTGTTACAAAGAGCATATTTTTAAATCTATTTTAGTTGGCTAGGTAAAGACATAACCCCTAAGGGTCAAAAAATAAAAAATAAAAAAGTAGATCTCTTTTTTAATGATTGTTTTATTATTGCACATAATGGCTCCAATCAAATTGAACCTCTTAAGGTTATGTATGTATAAAGAGGTGAATATAGATAAATATAATATATAAATAAATGAAGTTAGAAATATATAAATTTTCTTACTTCATATTGCTCACTTTTAAACTGATATGATTTTTCCATTACTGTCCTTTGACCAAACCATTTATTTGAATCTTAGCTTAGACTCTAATTGATAACAAAGCTTAACCCCACATATTCAGACATTAAAAACCTTTCCTGTTTGTTCTCGCTGCTTCCACTTTCAAATAACCATAGTCCCTCAGATTATTGCTGCCCTCTCTGGTGCAAAACAGTCTCTGGATATTAGTGGGGAAAAAAATTTTGTTGGCTTTATATTCTCTTTCCAGATGGATGTTTAAGGTCTTATAACAAAGCAGCAGCCCCAGTTAAAGTTACATAATATTGTTTAACAAGCTGAAAATCTGAAAATCTTTAAGGATTAGCGGCAGGCCACTATGTGATTATGTTTACAGCAGCTTACCAGAAGAAGGATTTCTCTCCTTGGTTTTAGCAGTATCAATCAGCTCTCATAATACAAGGCTGAAAAAAAGAACATACAGAACATAATGGTTTGGTTAACACTTACATCACATGTTAAATCTTAGTGAGTGTGCACAACTGCTTTCTTCGTGAAATTCTCTTTTAATCTGTTAGATTTAATAAGCTGTAAATGTCTATATTGGTGTAGTTTATAAATAAAAGCATGGAGGGGAATCAAACAGAATTACTATCTTTCCCTGCAGTATGCTATGATCCACTGCCATTTTATTATTGTATTTTTAAGGCAGGGAGCTGCAGAATTGGTAATCTGCATCTGATTTAAAGGAGTCCAGGAAACTAAGTGTGTGATATTGTTTTGCTGTGGATTAACATGCAAATGAACTGATATTTTTAAACAAAATTAATCAGAATTGGATGAAGTTCCCTCGTCCTCGTGATCAGAGGTGTCAAGTTACAAAGTACAAATACTTTGTTACCTTACTTAAGTAGAAATTTTGGCTATCTGTACTTTACTGGAATAATTTTTTAAACAACATTTTACTTTACATTTTACTTACAACTTTTTACTTACATTCAGGATGTACTAAAGGCTCCCACTGTTGATCCAAATGGATCAGACAGAGACTAAGAGTCTGACATGCATTTAATTGTCATGCATGGTGCGCAAACAACAATAATTTACCCTAAAAAAAAAACATAAGAGAAAAATTCACCAGCATGGAAAAAGACCAGAACTCCTCAAATAAGCATTCCAGACAGATGTGTCTGAATTTTAAGTAGTTGAACAACTTAATTGAGGGCATGTTTGGCATAAAAACAATACATAAAATATAGAGAAAAAAAACTTTCTGTGAAACATGGAGATGGAAGTATTTTAGTTTTTTTATTGTTAAAACAAACTTTAATCTATTCAATTGCTGCTTTATGCGCTGGATGATCAAGAGTTTATCCATCCATCCATCCATCCATCCATCCATCCATCCATCCATCCATCCATCCATCCATCCATGGAAAAGGCCACTGCAAATATCACTGAAACAAATTATCTCCATTAGAAAACATGGTAGCCACAGTGTTATGCTGTGGGAATGTTTTTCTTGTACTAGAATATGGAAGATTTCTATAGGTCATAACAGGATAGATGGGTTAAATACAGAAATACAGAGATATCCTTGTAGAAAACAGATTGGAGCCTGCAAGAAACTTGAATATGGTTTATGTCCATTTTAGGAGAAGTGCAATCATTGCAAGTATACTGCATTTGTCCCTGCAAACCAGCTTTTTGCAAACTGGTAACAAAATGTATTTATGAATGAAAATCTTTAGAGGTTTTTTTTATAAATAAGCTGGATTACAGGAGAAGATGTTATTTCTACACAGAACTAGAATGTTTCTCAAGGGACATCAAAACAAAAAACCTGTTTTTCAGGAGGATGAAAGGCAACATTTTTTTCTTTACCATTTGCTTTTGTTCAGGAAGTATTTATATGAGAACAAAAGTATATTCAGGCTTAGACATAATATATATATATATATATATATATATATATATATATATATATATATATATATATATATATATATATATATATCTCAATGGAATCAGGAGATGATGTTCATCAGTGATAATGATACCATTTAGTGAAGAAGATATTAAATCTATTACTAAACAAAAGCTTAAGGAAAGATGGAAAAAGCAGTGGGAAGAGGATAGAACTGGAAGGTGGCTTTACAGTATTCAAAGAAAAGTTGGTACAATGAGGAGAAGAGGAAGAAATAGAAAAGAGGAAACCATTATATCCAGATTATGTTTTGATCATACAAGGTTAAATAGAACGTTATTTGAAATTGGAAAACAGCCAACAGGAAATTGTGATTTTTGCTTTGAAGAGGAGACAGTAAAACATGTTTTGTTAGTCTGTTCTAAATATTCTGTTGAGAGAAGGGAATTAGTTAGTCGATTACAAGAAAATAAATTGCAATTAAATATACAAGATATTTTGGACAAACTTTCTACGTCTACATTTTTTATTTATTTAATTAATTACCTTAAGAAATTTATAAAAAGAATATAGGATTCATTAACTTAATTATTATCATTTAATTTTAATTTTATTTTTTTGTGGGAGAATTTGTATAGCGTCCCGATCCACACTCCACACTGCATTCCAGTAGATGGCGGTAATGCGCCTAAATAAGTTGTTGCCAACCGCGATATATAAAAAAAAGGAAGAAGAATATGAGTTTTATCTTCCGGGACACTAGGTGGCGATGGTTAAAAAACAAAACAAAACAAACAACAACACCAATGAAGCGTCTTCCTGACACTAAGCAGCTACAATTTTGGATAATTATTAACACTTTTATATAGTGACCGAGGCCGTAGGAGCGCAGGTGAGAAGTCACGGTAGAAACTCGTAACTTCTACCAGGAAAGTGTCAACCCGCCCTAAAAGAAAACATGTAGCGCTAACTGCGTGGGCAGCTGACATTTGCTAAAGTTCAACGTCTCTGGATTTATATAGCTGTAAAAAAGAAATACTGGTCGGTTTATTTCCCCCAGAAAGAGAAACCTGTCCCGAGTGGATTTGAGGTAAGGCTACATTTCTACAAAAAAAAAAAAAAAAGAAAGGCTTTTCCTAAATTAAATGTTCAACTTAACAGATATCGAACAACTTAATAAAGTCATTCTATTTATTTTAGTTGATGCTACAGAGGCAAACGTGAAAGAAAGCATAACCTTTTATAAGTATATATATCTAAGGAGATCTGCTAAATAAAATGTCCCACACACACTATACTAGAACATGTTTTTTTGTGGAAAGATAAACACATTTTCTTTATTTGCTATTTATTTTTGCTATATATTTTAAGCACAGTAATGTTATCAGTAAGAACATAGTTTTGGGCTTAAATGGCTGCTGTTCTTATATTAGAAAAACAATTAGCTTCATTATATGTGAAGTAATTTATACTCTGTTTATTACTTCAGGTTTGAACAATGGAGAATGAAGGGGAAGTGAAAACTGAGGAGGAGAAATCTGAGTCAGTTTCTCAAGCTCAGCAGCTTTGTCGCTTCTTCTCCCAAGGACGACACTGTAACTTTGGTAAGAGATGCAGATTTCTACATGTGAGAGACGATGGAAGAGATCAAGAGAGGAAAACTGTTGATCCACCCGGTCATCCTGATGATACTCCCTCTCACACTGAATCTCATCAACCTAAAGAAGAGAAGTCGGCATTTAACCCAAAGTTTGCCCCAGCCTCTTCCCGCCGCCCCTGTCGCTACTTTCTCTCTGGGCATTGCACCATGGAGGACAGATGTCGCTTCTGGCACCCACAACAGTTGCCTCCAGTGGATGATTCACCTGTTAGCGCTATAGAAAGTAAAACCCCGTTACATCGCCCTCCATTGTCCGGTCCAGGTGACCTGCGAACAATGAAGCTGTGTGACATGACTGATGACAAAGCCAAGCAGCTGCGAGATACAGAGATCAAGCAGCTGAAGAAGCGTTTCCCCAAAGATCAGCTGATTATTCAGGAGAGAAGCGATGGCAAACTGACTTATTACAGGGTGACCGTCGAGGCCACGGATCCAGACTGGGTAAACACCTCCTACTTTCTGTGTTTTTTTTGTACTGGATCTAAATCCAGTCAGTTTGCTGCACAGCCTTAGAGCCATCTTCTCAGTGTGGCTTTTAAGGTTCATTTGAAAAAAGTGATTTTGTAAACTAATCATATGTATTTTGCAGCCTTTTGATTTAAAAGAAGTCGATATAATGGTTAGCTTCCCAGACAACTACCCCCTGGAGGTAAATGGCACAGTTTTATTTATAATCCGCATTACTGAAAATTATACAGTATAATGTCCAATGGTTTACATGGAATAAAAGACTTGTCCTGTGTTTTCTGTGTTTCTCCCAGATTTTCACAATAGAAATCCCATTGGACCAGGACCTGCCACCTGTCATGGCAAAGTAAAATCCAATGCTTTTGTATTTTAACTCTTGTAGTTAAGTGCTGCTGATACATTTACAGGCATTTTTTATTAATTATTTGTTATGCAGGCATGTGCAGCAGGCATCTTTGGAGTGGCTTCAGGCTAAGCATGCTACCAATCAGCTGTTGGGAAAAGTGGAGATACTGTTCCGGCCTTTTCTGCGCTGGCTGGATCGGAGCTTGGAGAGACTGTTCACCGAAGGAGCCAGAGAGGTGAGGAAGCACTTTGCATGGGCATCCATCTGCTCACTGACACATTATAACCCCACACTTATAGCTTGTGTTTTTTCTTTTTTCTTTTTTGTATTGAAAGCCAGGATGACATATCTGAAATGTGATCATTAAAACGTTGGAACCTTGGAATTGTTGATGTAGAAAGCGAGAATTTTACCCCACTGCTCTGAAAACTACGGGCTAATTCTGTCACCTCTTTAGGTAGAATTAGAGCAGGTTCTATGCCATTCAGACAGATTTTCTATCCAATAAAGATTCCCAGTAGGTCAAAGACGGTTGATAACCATTAGTCATAATCAGTCAGCTGCCTTTTTCTTTTTTTTAGATAATCTCACAGGTAATCACATACACATTTAAATCTCTCCTTATTGTTTTTTGCTTCTTAAACTAATTGTTTCTCACATTTGAAGCTGTAACATCTACCTTGTGATTCCTCAAGCCTTAAACCTGGGAAAATGGATCCTTACAATAAACAACAGCTTCTTAAACCACATCCTTGTTCTAAGTATTGCTCTCAATTTGTATTTTTCTGTTGTCTTTAAAGTGCTTTGTTTTCAAATAATTTAAAAAATGTTCTCCCTTGAGTATGTGAAGAAAATCTGACTGCCACAGTTGTGGGTCAGCTCTCCTACGTTTCGCAACTTTGCAACCTTTTTAAATTAGTTACAAAATGGCTGAAAGTAAATACAAATCATAAAGAAAAATGACTTCTGATTAACGAATGTAAATCTTTTCTTTTTTGCTTTATTTCTAGCTTAAGAAAGATATCGATTTAGAAAAAGCTGGCCTGCAGTTTATCCCGTACCACGAACTCAAGGTATCTGTAACTGACGCCTCTGACCCTGATTCTGGAGTTGCTGTGGCTGAGGACACCTGTAAAAATGCCAATAAGACAGAAGATTTGAAATCAGAGGAAAAAGAGCAAATATTGCAGCAGAAAACGACACAGTGTACTGAAGGTCAGCTGCAGGAGGAAGATGCGAGCCATCTGGTGGAGAACATTAAAATCAGCGATCCTCGCAGAGGCACAGAGGTCAAGCTGCTGGGCCTCAGGCTGGGGGAAAACACGGCCACTGTTATTGCTCACCAGGTTACTGTTTGTCTGCAGTGTAATAGGTAACTTATATGAAAAAAAAAAACACTGAAGGATTTATCTGGAGCTAATTCTGGGAGATAAATGTAACTAATTGCTGCTTTTTGCTGGATTCAGGTGTAAGGTGACTGCAGATCTGACACTTACAGGAAGGACAACCTGCTCAGCTCAGTGTGAGAAGTGCAATGCAGGTATAAATGCTGCATTCAGGCCCTGCATGATCCACCATTATAGCGATGTCCTGGGATATTTAGACCTTCAAAACGCCACAGCCTCTGACCTCGTACTTCAGGACTGCCACCTCTCTGTGGGATGCCTCAGCTGCTCTCAGGAGGTTCCAGTGGAGGTGATTAACACCATGAAATAAAGCTGTAACACATCTAATTGAACTCTTGTGATATTAACTTCTGTTGTTTTTTTTTTTTTTTCATTAGAGCGTTTTCTACGGACAAACAAAGGAGCTTAACTGTGAAAACTGCCACAGCAAACTCAGCCTCCTGGCTGAGAGCACCAGGTTCCAGTACATCCCACCTCGCTCTTCCAACAAAACAGGTCAGAGCCCGCTTTGCTTCCATATGGATCAGCAAAAGCTTTAAAATCTTACAAGAATGCTGCCCTACTTGGATTTCAAACAAAAATTTCATAATGCTGTTTAAAAAAAGCTTCTCAGTGTGGGAAAAATTTCAAGTCTTAGCATTAGTATGTTTTTAGACCGCTGTTACTTCCGATGCAGCTAATTATTCCTCCCGGTTGTTGGTGCAGGTTCAAGCGCCGTCAGCTTCAAAACAATTAGAGATCCGGCAGTGCAAAAAGGGAAGCCACTGCCGGATAAAGGAACTTGCAAACATTACAAACAAAGCCATCGCTGGCTCAGGTATCTTCCATGCAGGGATCTTTATTTTGATATCGTACATCTGAATCAGAGCTCTGGGAAACACTCCCCCCTTACAATTCCAGGTTTCCCTGCTGTGGTCGGGCGTATGCCTGTGATGTGTGCCATGACGAGAATCAGGACCACCCCATGGAACTCGCCACCAGGATGATCTGTGGATTCTGTGCCAAAGAACAAGTAGAGAATCAATCTGTCCTTTGATAACGTCTCCATATCTATCAGACTTATGCACACGTACCATTGCTGTTTTTAAATTTACTGTGTTTGATGTTGCAGCCTTATGGTAATGGAAAACCCTGCATCAGCTGTGGGAGCATGATGACAAGAGGCATGCGCACCAGCCACTGGGAGGGAGGGCTGGGATGTAGAAATAAAGTCAAAATGTGCAGGTATAAGACCATATGCTTTAAACTTCTATCAGATGATGGCATTCGTTTTCTTCTGTGCCTAAAAGGTTTGCTCTCCTCTCTCTTCAGAAATGATCGACAGAAATACGCCAACTCCAACAAAACGGTTTCAAGGAAGGCTGCGAGTGAGAAAAAGTGATCCCCAAAGGGTTTTATTTTTTCTTCTGTTGCTGTGGGGGGAAAAAAAAATCAAGGCTTAAAACCACAAGGTTTTGGTTATTCTGCCCTCTTCTACAATAAATCTCATGTTGATCATTCAGTGTGATGGTCTGATTGCTTTGTTGTTTTTTTTGGGAAAATTTCCTCCAGACAAACACAGACATATAAGGGTCCCCTTATAAGAGACTTACAAATATAAGCACCAAGCTAATAAGCCAATTGTAAATTGTAGATATAAATGGGGTTTAAAAATGTTTGTCTTTTTAACATGATGCACCTTTTATGAAGTCTGAAGCTTTAAAATTGAAACTTTACTTTCAAAGATGGATAAGACAAAAGGGAAAACGATTGCTATTTCTTATTTAGAAATGGGACTTACCTAGGAGCAGGCTCCAGCCTGAAGTTTTGCTGTTTATTAAATGCATGCAAGACCTGGATCCACACAAAGAATCTAATGATTATAAACTTTTTCCATCTAAGTTTGAGGAATTTTGTTAAGAGGAATGAGAACAGACAGGAGCTTTAAGATGAGCAAAACCAGTATAGATACAGACCAAAACATGCTGCTTTAATTAGACTAAAATGTAGCTCTAAAAATATTGAGGGTCTAAATAACAATGCTTTATTTTGTGGATGTAATGTGATAACATTGAAAAGTTAAATGGGTACCCGTAACCTCTTAATTGCTGCTCCAGATTTCGTTTGCCAGATTAAAAAGGTTTTATCTGACCCTTGTTTATACCTGGATTAGGGTGTAAATAGTGACTTAGATCGCTGGAGTCACTTTGGCACGCAACGATTAGTTTCTGTAGGTATACTGCCAAAGTTTCGGACTGCTGACCTAAATCTTAAAGAAACTGTTGATAGCCTTAAAGCAAGCAGTACACAGCTGGAAGGCGACCAGCATGAACCCACAGTTGCTGGGCCTGTCCTGTTTGTCGACCACTGCAATAATAATGTACAAATGTGGCTGTTCCATAATGATTTATTAAGACTGTCCAGCATTTTGTTCAGCAAAATTTAGTTTGGTTTGGTCTATGAATGACTGTACAGTTTGATAGAACACAATTTCATACAATATATGTAATTAGGGGGTCCCCGCTTCATCCCACCATCAGTTTGGGGGTCATTGGCCTGGAAAACATTGAAGACCTCTGCTCTATAGGGAATGACCCAGGCCAGGAATTGAACCCAGAATGTTCTTGGCAACTGCGCTACCCACTGCGGGACACCATGCAGCCCTCATCATCAGAATAGTTTATATAGAAATATCTTATCCAGGGGTGATGCTAAGAAACTAGTCCATGCATTTATTACTTTAAGGATGGACTATTGTAATTCTTTACTAAATGATCCATCTGATTCTGAGATCAGTTTAATCAGATGCATTCAGGAGCAGAAAGTCATCCAGGTTCTTATGTCTTCAAGTCGTGCCTGTAGTCTATGTAATGGTTTCGCTTCATCTGGATTTATACACAGAAGAAGCTGAGTTTAATCAGCATGGAAATTAATTCCATGCTGTCTAATAATTCTACCAATTGGGAGCGCTAATGATGCCAAGTAAAAAACCTTTGTGCTTTCTTCAGCAAAGGGTAAACTGCTATTTGACATAATTAGGGACATCATATCTAGCTGAGGAATCTTTGGCTCAGGTTATTTTCTGCAAATGCTCAGACAGCCATGTTATGGCAGCTAGTCTACTTTATGTGCAATGTAAGTTCATTGAAGATTGCACTTTAGCTTGGACCCAAGGTTTATGGGAGGGTGCAGTCTTAATTGATCAACGAGTATAAAAGACATGTAAGGTGGCAATGGTGAGCAAAGTCTGTGTGTGTGTGTTGCCCTCATGTGGAGACCATTGGTTTATACAGGGACGTGCATGTGGGATTTTTTAAAGGAGCTCATTCACTCGAGTAGAGGAAAATAGCTCTAATTTTTGTTGAACACCTTTATTTCATTCTGGTTAATTTCTTTACATTCCAGTTTCCATCACTCTAATATTTCTGCCTGTATACCCAAACTCTGTGCCACTGCAGTCAAAGCTATGTCTTTTGATAAATCACATCAAACGCATCCTGGATCCAGCAGTTTCCATATAGCTCTTCATACAAATCTACATGAGCTGACCATACCTCTCAGCGGCCTTTCAGGGATCATCAATAGGAGGCACACAACTTCCCCAAAGCCAGAGAACTACAGGCAAAGAGGAGGAAAACTTCTGACAGTTTTGCTGTTCTTTCCGGCTGGAATTTCCATGACATTAATGTGCAAATTCACTCATTCCTCCTCCTTTCTAGGTGCTGTCATGAAAATAGGTTAATACTGTGTATTGTGGGTTTCATAATTTGTTCTATGGATGTACTTGAGTCATTGTTTCCTCCCATGGCAGGACCTAACAATTTATAAAATCTGTTAAAGGACGGATTAGAACCAGTAAACCAGGGATTTTTTTCACATTAATATCTTAGCTGTATAAATGGCTTGTATTTACTATGCATTTTCCCTTCTAATCTTAAATTCTTTGTTTCATGTGAAATAAACCCGCTGAGAGGTTTTGTTAATCTTACGTTGGTATGTTTTAGCACACATTGAACTCTTGTGGGGGAGAAAAGCTGCTGTTTCCTTTTTTTCTTCCTACCAAGAGCAAAGTCCCTTTTGTTGATCCCCACTATATAAAGCCGGATCTTATCTCGATTAGCAGCGGCAGCCGTCAAATGAAAGATGCTGAATATCAGCAGACTCTCCCTGAGCCCCCCTCACTCCTGGGCATCATACCATCTGCTGCAGCCACTCTGGGATCATTTGCTTCATCACCACATGTCTCTTGTCTCATCTCCCTTTTTTCCAGTCATCCTTGCTTTCTCCAGCTACATTTTCTTCAGTTTCCCTTTTGCTGTGCTGGACCTTTTGGGGGAGAGGCTCCCTTTATTCCACAAGTACAAGATCCAGCCAGAGAAGAGGCCAACACTGGGAATGATGGCCAAGAGCTTCATGACATGTCTGTATAACCACGTTTTCTTTGTTTTACCAGCTGTTATAATTGGCATGTTCATACTTCCAACACCAACCCTGCCGCAAGATGCCCCCACGTTATATCAGGTTTTTACTGAGGGACTGGCTGTTCTGCTCCTCTTTGACACCCAGTACTTCATATGGCATTTTTTGCATCACAAGAACCCCCAGCTTTACCGCTGGGTGCATGCAGTTCACCATGAATACAAGGCACCATTCTCCTGGTCCACAGAGCAGCTCAGCATCCCAGAACTGATGACTGTGGGCTTCTGGAGCAACCTGGACCCAATTCTTTTGAAGTGTCACCCACTGAGCACATGGTGCATTACAGTTCTCAGCATCGGGATGTCTGTGGAAGACCACATAGGCTACGACCTGCCTTGGACCCTCAACCACCTGGTGCCTTTTGGTCTGCTGGGTGGAGCCCCAGCTCACGACATGCACCATCAGAAGCCGAGCAGCAACTATGCTCCTTTTTTCAGCCACTGGGATCGGATCTTTGGCACCGCTGTCAGTCTGAAGAAAAACAATGTTTAACACAGACAATAACCAACACAACTCTGTAAATACCTTATCTTTTTATAGATAACTGATATTTGTTAAATCTTTTACGTTTATATTCATTCATATTTCATTAAACTTGTGAAAATATTTTAAGGTGGTTAACTTTTTGTTCAATGAAGCGGAGACATAAGAACTTTTTTTTTCCAAACCTCATTGTTATTGTACATTGCAGAATATTTATGTCTAGAGGAGGAATAGTGAAATTTGCTCCTATTTCTGACATATAAAAACTCACATTCAGTGGGAACTTTACTCAACTAGGTCTACTTATGAATCCTATTGGTTAAAGGTTCCTGAACCAAAGAACTTCTTTAAATTTAAATGGATGTGGTGCCACATATTTACATCCATTATGAGGGGCATAATAAATAAATAAATACGCCAATTCAAGTTTTTACAAAAAATTACAGGGCAATGAATATAGCTACCGCTGCTGTTACACAGCCATCCTTTTAACACACTGAAAGCACAAGACACTCAATGATAACATTTCACGTAGATGGATCAAAAGGAAAAAGCTGTCGATTTCTATTTGCACATCTTTCTCTCCAAACACCAGACATCATTTAGTCATTGTTTTTTGGGCAACTCTTGTCGGTCCATTGTAGTCTTGATTTAGTCCAGAAATAGATAATTGGGCTGTGTTTGTTCGGTCTGATTTTGTCCCATTTTAATCCTTTTCAACGTTCTGAAAAGTACGGCTTTTCACCTTTCGCTTCTCAACCAAATCTAGATGTTGTTTGGACCCATATCATGACAATTTTTTAACCATTTTTTGCTAGATTGCTGGATTTTGTTTGATCCAAATTCCTGTGTCCTTTCATCCTCTCCTTTCTGCTCCTCAGCCTGCGGCCTGTTTCTGATACGATATAGATTCAGGAAGTCACAGAGAAAAGTTCATTTTGACAGAGTAACACTACAACATTGATCTGACCATTTTATTTGATTACTAGATAAAGATGAAGGCCTGTTTCCAACTTCCTGATAGGGTCTACCATCTCTCTCTCACTATGTATATTTATTTAAATATAAATATACATAATGAGCTAAATAACAGACTTCAGCTGTTAAACATATATGTGGACACATTGTATATACCCTATGCACCTTCTTCTTTTTGACTATTTGTGCTGATGTAACGAGTAAACTTTTCCACTCTGAAATCAATGGTCAGTCAATCAATACATATATACATTTATATCTATATATATATATCTATCTATATATATAGATAGATATATATATCTA